>NC_029772.3:12094455-12099884 GCF_000817695.3 Arachis duranensis | reverse complement strand
AATTGTCAACTTCCAACATGGACAACATATACCGCGTAGCTCCCACTAATGAAAGCAACAACATTTTCTTTGAAGAAATATAATCTATTTCTTTAATTGTCTTTCTAATCGCCACCTAAGTAGCAATAAACTTTGAATAAAATATGAGTTTTGTTAGGGAATTAATAAAATATTTATATAATATGTATAATAGTTTATATGAATTAAAAAATAAATATTATTTATACTATTTAGAATAATTATTAAATTATTTTTTGGATTTATTAAGAATCAAATTCTTGAATTTTTTAATTTAGAATTTTAATATTATATCGTGATACTATTCATCCAAAACATTTCAGTTGATAAGAAAAAATAACACTAATAATTATATATCTAATACTGAATTAGACATTCTTAAATTTCTATTGTACACATTATACAAATATTTTATTAGTTCATACTTTCGCATAAAATATATACAATAAGGAAAAGATATAGCATTATATTTTTTTTCTTATTTATGGAATAAATATCCAATAATGTAGGCATGGTAGTTAGCCGATGATAATTATAACCATTATTATTTATTATATTTGGTTGATCCGAGATGATTCTAAATCAATGAAATATTGGATTGACTCGATCAGCATATATTGAAATTATTTGTAGGTTCAATAAATGCTGTAAAATCATGTAGTATGAATTTGGTGATAACACAAATTAAAATATGTAAGGAAAATTCTAAGTGATATTTATTGTGTATATATATATATAAGAGAGAGTGTGTTACTTGGCATCATGTAATGTATATATAACGCCCAACAAGAACTTGAGTGACAGGTCATTATAATCGTCTCAGTGCTCCAATTTAGATATCATATCATCATACGCATACAATTAAATAAAAGGAGTAATGTCCTTCCAATGGATTATGCATATTGGATGTGATTTAATTTATAAACAGTAGTGATGATGAGTTATATTAATGGCTAAGTAGTTGGGAGAATTCTGGACAGGGAAAAATGACCAAATGCATTCAATATTAATCATGTTAGATATATAAAATCAGTTATTAATAAAATTAGTTATTAATATAAAATATTTATTAAAATATAAAATATATATTAAATATGAATTAAACTATATATATTAATTAATTTTAATATACAAATAACATTTTTATTCAGTATACATATTGTACTAAAATTATAATATAAAAAACCAAATTTGAATTTCAAGAATGTTAATGACCTAACGCTTTCATGAATTGACTACTTGACAATCACCATCAACTTCCGATGTTAATTGTACTTTTTCTTATTATTAATTATTTTCATGTGTTGAATTTATATACTACTAATTTGCATGCAATACAAGTTAAAGTCATTATCATCTATCTGTAGCATACAAGTTGAGATGATACCTAACTTATCCTAGTCAATTAATTAGGGCACTAATTTATTAGCCGAACCAAACTGAAGAATCATGATCCAAAAATTATTAACATAATTGGTGGCTAGGAAAAAAGATGTGCCAAACTGCCAATAGCTGGAAGCCTAGAAATGTTCTAATGAATTTTGATGGAGGAAAATTTCTAAGGATGCATGTACAATTGTACATACATCAAAACAAAACAAATTATTGAAAATTATTCTAGTTGTATATGAATTGTGACCGTTAAGTAAAGGGAAAAGTATATATAAATAATTAGCCTCATATAAAAAAATTTAATTATTCTGTTCATTTTTATAATTTTAATAAATATATAATTAGATCTTTATATTTTTTTGTCATAAAATTATTTATTTTAAAAATTTAAGTTAATAAAAAAAAAATAACATTAATGATTATATCTCTAACATTTTTATTTAGATTTCTACATCACTTTTAATTTTGTAATTAGATATTTATTAATATAAAAAAATTAGAATTAATAGAATATTTTTTTACAAATTAAAAAAGTATATAATTAAGAACCTAATTAGAGCTTTGACTACTATATAATTTTTAAGAAAAATATTCTATTAATTTTAATATTTTTGACAAAAAAATCTAATTATAAAATTAAACAATATAAAAATCTAACTACAAATTTAATAAAATTATAAAGATTAATAGAATAATTAAATAAAAAATAATAAATAAAGAATTCATAAAATAAAAAATTTATTAACTTAATATTTTAAATTAGATATCACATCTTCTTATTTTTATATTCTCTCATTTAATTATTCCTTACAAAATTTTCAATGGTCGACAGCTTTCTATGATAACTGTTAAATTGATCATGTAGAAGGCAAAACAAAAGAATAATCAAACTATAGATAGATAGATAGATATCCAAAGTGTATTTTATTCAATAATCAATTTATCACTCATATTATCTCTTCAATTCTCATATATAGATCCACTCTTTGGAAACCTAATTTAATAGCGAGTTAGATATTCCAAAAAATATAAAATAAATAAAATTTTGATTAAGGCCAACTTATTCATTTTTAATTAACTAATAAACTAAATGTCAAATAAGAACCTATTTTTATACTGCAAAACCGAACTTAAATGACTTGTGTTGTAATATATTTCCATAAGCATATATTATATATAGATAGTACTACACTTTTACCGGTAACAAACGCCATCATTTGTCCAAATTAACCAATGTCTACTACAAGAGTTAACGTCATTGGCATAACATCATTGTCTTTATTGATTGTTATTTGTGGTCTAAAATAATAAAAAAGGCAATATCTTAAATTGGTTCAACAATTTTTGTTTCCAGAAAAAATATGTTTTGACAAAATCAAACAAATTCGTTTATGATATTTTAGAATTTTAGACAACTTAATTTTTAATAAAATATAATAAAAAATTATCCCTAAATATTTTTTGAAGTGACAATTATTTTTATTTTTATAAAAATTAATATAGTTAAGGGACTAAATATTTTTAAATTTTAAAATATAAAAGATGATTAATTTGTCTTTTTATTTTATTAAAATATAATTTTGTCTAATATTATTCTAAAAATTTAAAGTGTCAACGAGAAAGGCTATATTGAGATTTAATTCAGGTCTTTGTTTTAATTTGTCATAATTGAAAAACATTTAAATAATAAAAATATCTGACATTTATTATTCTATTTCTACGTTTGTATAAAATAAAAAAATATTTGAAAGATAATACAAAACCAGCTAAAGCAGCTAAACATAAAGTTATCGTGTTTTACTTTTTTTTTCTTAATTATCATTTATTTTATTTTACATTCTTTAATAATTATTTGACTAATTCAACGAATAATAGTAAATATAATAAATAATATATAATTGTGAATGTTACATATTTAAAATTATAAATATAAAATTAAATAAAATAACATTATGTTATTGTTATATTCATGTATTTAAAAAGTTTAATTTTAATACATTGATAATATATAATATTTTATATAATTATATAATTATATTAGATATTTTAAATGATCATTCTTACCATCAATAAAAGTAAAAAATATTTTAAATAATATAATTTATATAATTAAATACACATGTAATACACAGGGATCAAAATTAAATTTGTACGAAAGTGGTTTGAGATATATATGTTATCAGTTACCAATTGTTTTAGAAGGTATAACTTTTGTATTTTGTAATTATTAATTAGTTATTAATAATATTTTTAATAGTATGAGAATATATTTAATAATAAAAAATTACTCATTTTTTTAAATAATTAAATACTAATCACAAAACATAAAAGTTGCTGATGTAGATTTTTTTTATATACAAATTTGATAAGTGATATTTTCTTTATTTTTTTGTTAATAACTATTGTAATTTTGTTATTCTTAAAAAGTGACCCAAGTATGTTTATCCCTTTTCAATTTTTAATGTATGTATGATATTTTGTAATTTAGTTATTAAAGGTTATATATATGTATCTGAATTGCAAAGAGCGGCGAGCAAGTTGTAAGTGCGTGTAAGGATGGAAGAGAATGATCGGAGAAATGGTAGCTTGAGGTTGGGAATGGGAATGGGAATGGGGTTGATGAAGAAAGTGCACACAGAAGATACAGTGGTTGTTGAGATTGATGATGATACGGATCAGATACTCCAAAGAAGAAGAAGAAGACAGAGCAGGCAGCGCCTCCTCCATGAGCTTCTAGAAGAAGACGATCACAAACTGTGCCGCCTGTCGGAGAGGCAGATGAAGTCACTGCTTGCTCTCACCGACACCATCTTGCCGTCAATAAAACCGCCGCCATCTTCTCAATCATCATCACTTTCCAACTTCTACAGCACTTCTGCTTCCATGCCTCCTACACCTCACCGTGTAACTTTTATATATCTTTTATGATCTTCTTTACATGCCTAATAATAATGTACAAGAAAAAGTTTAGGACAGCAATTTTTGTGTTTTGTGACCAATATTTAATCATAAAAAAAAGTGAGTGATTTCTTATTATTATTAGATGTAATTTCACACCATTAAAGACATTATTAATGATCAATTAATAATTACAAAACATAAAAGTTACTGGTCCTAACACTCCTCTAATGTACAATTGTGTTTAATTATATATGCTTCAAATTCAATTTTTGCAGCTTGGGGTTTTGATAAGTGAGAAGCTGAAACACCCAAATACATGGCTGCTAAGGTTAACGCTGTGGCTACTATCCACATGGTTTGGGACATTCATACTCTCTGGAATTCCCAGCATCACAACCAGCTTCCCATTCTTCCACACCTTCCATCAACTTCCTCTTCACAACCGCCAACAAATCATGCAATCTTGGTCTCTCAGTTACTTTCGTCTCCTTAGGATGCTTTTTAGGACCATCAAGCTCCTTACCCTTCTTGTCTTCTTCACTCAGGTATACCACGCTATCACCTTATTATTAATTTCACTTTACATATTCATCAATTACTCCACAAATAAAATTAATAAAATGTTTCCTAACTAAAAAAAATTCTCCAAAAATAAGCAGAATTTATCTTATTAATATTTATTGAAACAGCCACAACAATTAATAAATCTTAAATATAAGATAAAATTTGACTTTTTTTTTCTTAACATTATCATAAAATTAATCCATATCTAAAGAAGAATAAATCTATATACAACTTCAAAATTTTATAGATTTTTTAGCAAAATACAACACAAAACACACTTTTAATTAAGAAAAAGAATAAGGAGCTAACTACAATTTAAGTCAATTTAAATTAACTTTTTATATTTTTAATTTTAAAATTCAAAAAATAAGAATAATAAAAAGTTATTTTTTTAAAATAAATCTCTTAATATTTTTAATTAATTGACTCTAATTGACTACTCTCTTAGTTGACTCCCTAACAAAACCGATAAATTAATATAATGTACTACTATTCTCTCGTGTGTTTTCTTCTTGGAGTTTTCTTTCTTCCCCACTTCATTAGTATGCTTTCAA
>NC_029772.3:12064303-12094416 GCF_000817695.3 Arachis duranensis | reverse complement strand
TTTTTTTTTTTTTCTTGGTTCCTCTCCTATATATGGTCACTCTTTGTGTTGGCATCTTGATAATCAATTCGTTCGGACATGCTATAAATTAAAGGCGTGTGCAATTAATTTTATATACATAAATAGAGAGGCATGCAAAATATATAGCTGAAAATAAATACACAGTAATAAATAGTCATGTATACATGTACGTACGCCATCTGTTCATGCAAACTTTGTTGTATGATAGGCGTGGCAATTTCATGTTTTCAGTTGTCATTGCAAACATTAATTACGAGGTCAATCTTATGATGTTTATTACTTAGTATTTAATTTTTGTTTAGTTTATTTTTTATAATAAATTTAAAATATTTAAAACTTATTCATTTTTATATTTTTAACTTAAATATAATTATTTAATATTTTCAATAATTAAATATTAACTTTTAAAATGCCATAACATGTTCATTGCTTCCTGATAAAGTATTTTCGGTCACAAATTGCAAGTTGTAAGAAATAACCAATCAAACGTGTTTGGGTGTGGGTCACGTACCCAACAAGAATTTACGAAAAGATTTGGTAATATTAAAAAAACAAAAAATAATTAATTTAAATTTAAATTTATTTATTCTAAGATATATTAAATAAAATTTAAAATAATAAAATTTAACAGTATATAACTAATATTATTTTGTTATCAAATATTTTTAACAATAAAAAAAATTTTTAAGGTTAGAAAAATGTTTTGATAATGTCTCTCTTTACCTGATTTTACGTATTATATTTAATATTTATTTTGTAAGAAAAGAATGGCATTGATTATCATCTCTCCTAATATATTTAACAAATATTCTTACTGATACGTGTTAATAAAACTGTCATTAAAAGAAAAGGGATAGACAAGAGAAGAGTTGTAGAGAAGCAATTTAAGTAGACTAATAATTGTCTCCATCTAAGAATTTTATTTACACTAATTAATATTAATTAATTATAAATTAATTTTCTGTACTTGTTAAGTATGATAGTGCCATTGTGTTATCTCAAAAATGGTAGCCTGTTAATTATATGTCTGATAGTTAGATAAGACAGACCTCATTATAAGTATCTCTCACTCCATCCCTACCAGCATGCATAAATGTTTCTGTTTTTCTGTTTCACTTCTCGGATGATCAATTTTAAAGAACGTTGTCAACAATAATTAAATTCCAGTATTTATAATAAATTAGTAAAATTATAAAATAAAATAAAATTTTAATATTTAAAATATTTATCAAATAAATTAAATTTTTATAGTGAATGTTTTTATTATTTATTAATATAACATCATATTTTAAATAATAAATCTCCTTTGGAAGAAAAGTATGTTGTATCCTTAATTCCTTATAAAGTAGAAGATTGAAATTAGAGCCTACATACAATTAATAAAGTCATTGACACAAAAATAAAATAAATTATCTACTAAAAACTCATAAATATTTTTATTCAAAATTTAACAAAAATAAATTTATGTAACATAAATATTTATTTGTCAAAATAAAAATATATATATATAAACACGTTTCTCAGATACAACACAGAAAATTAACGCACACACATATTATATAAAAATAAGAACCAGTCAAGAACAAGAACAATACCTTTTGATGGTTAAGAAGAAAAAATAAGAAGAAAGGTGCTGCAGGCACCGATAGAGATATTGAGGAAGATGGTGTGTGTGTTGAGGAACGAGAGGTGTTGAAAAAAAATGAATGAGTAAATAAAAATAATTAGGTGATTTATTGGATATTTTAGATATTTTATATTTTAAGTAAAATATCTTAATAAAATAAAATTTTAAATTAGATTTATTTGAGTATAATCTAATTTTAAGAGAAAATAATAAAATTGAATTAAATTTTATCTTCCATACTAAAATATATTATAAGACTAATAAATTGATTCAATATTTCATTATCAATTTCTTGGTAGAAAAAAAAGTCTATACCATAAAATCGATTTTAGTCAAAATAAAAAAGAAATATATAATATAATCGTAACCATAAAATACGATTCTAATCATTCGTACACTATGTACTAGAAAGTATGATGTAGCATTCTTGGCTGGACAGCCTCTGGAATTTCATTTAAATTAATTTTAATTTTTTTTTTATTTCTATAAGACAGTAATTCAATTGAAGTGTACATGGTCCCACCATGAAACACACATAACATAAGATATTAATATTGAGTGCAGTAGTAGCTAGGTTAATTCACCCAAGGCAACCACCCACACATTGATTTTCTATTCTATGGGCATCGCACGTCCCTTTCATATAAATTTTTCAAGTAGACTCTCCTTTTCATAAGCTGGTTTTGGCAAAACTGAATTTCTGGAACCATGCATCTTAAGTTTCTCTGCCTCTTCTTAATTGTATAGTACATTGCTTCCAAATAATAAATGTTGTGTCAGTACATGAAATACTATAGGGCATGAAACTATCAAAGTATCAAACCAATATTGGAAACCTCTTCCTTCCATCCCTAAGCTTCCATTTAATTTTCATGAAAGTTATATACATCTTCCATCAGTGCCAAAAGAAAATGTGATAAAACGCTTAACATGACAATAACGTATGAATGCTAGCTACATTAAGATCATTTTGATGCATTATGCACAAAATCATATCACTTTGAGTATAGTTTTCTATTAATAGTTTCTACTTTCTACTTTGCAGACAGCTTTTAATTAAACCTAAACTGTTTACAAGAAGATAAGATATACTTACACAATAATCTTAATCTATCAAAGAAAAAGTTTACATGGAGTGGAGGCTTAAGAGTTAAGAGTACGTAAGTTTGAAAGAGCATCATTACATTTTTTTTTATCTTCTATAATAAAAATATTATATTAGAGGATAAATATTTTTTATTAATGTTAACTAATATTTTATTTTATACTATTACAATTTAAAATTTAATATAAAAATATATTTATTAACTAAGTATTTATCAAAAATAATAAATTTTATTAATTAAGTAGCATCGTTCCTTCTATAATGCCCTGTGCAAGAAATGATGCAAGTGACCAAGAATATGTTATGGCTTGATCATATATACATATAGTTATAGTACTTACAAATATGTAGACCATTCTTACACACTTTAAAATATCTTCCTAACTACTAAATAATAAAATATTAAATTACTTTATAAAAGTTCAAAACATTGAAAGTATATACTTTTTATTAGCTAAGATGATATGCAATAACTCACTAGTGACTGGTGAAAGCAATATTCCCCCATTCTCCATATATTATTTATGTAATATATATACTACCTGTACACTAAAATTAGAGTTATTAAAATCAGTCACTAGTATAAAATATATGTTAAAATTTAAATATATATTAAAAGTAAATTAAATTACATATGTTTTTATACATAAATATATTGATGGTTAATTTTAGTGGCTAATTTTAATGTGTGAATAACTTTTTTTATTATTTATGGATTTTTTTTCCATGGTTTCTTTCTTTCTATTTTTTATTTAAAATAAAGGGGTAAATAGTAGACACCAAATAGAATTTCTAAAAGCACAGTGGGTTAATGAATGTCCAAGGTCCAAATTAAAGTCCAAAAGCCGTATACATATTTTCCTAAGGTAGAAGCCCATTAAAGAGATGACATATTAATATATTAGTATATTATGAAAGGTCCATGATCATGTCCAAAAAATGAAAAAGAAAGGTCCATGACTATGACTACTGCCACCTCTTTTATTTGTGCAGGTAGATGAATCAGGAGAAAATCAATCATGGAATGCAATTGGATATAGTGGACCTGATCCTGACTTCAAATCATCAAAAGAGAATGATACTAATGTGGATGGTGAAGAAGCTATGGGACCCCTTTACAAAGGCGTTGTCCATTTGAACTCCCAAAGAAGAGAAAGCATTGCAGAGTCTCTAAGAACATTTGGGTTCTGTGTCTCGTTATTGAGTCCTAGGAAGGAAAGTAGCATATCATCTCCATCTCTATCTATTGAATGTGATGCAGTTGTTATAGGTTCCGGTTCAGGAGGTGGCGTAGTAGCCGGAGTGTTAGCAAAAGCCGGTTACAAAGTTCTTGTTTTGGAGAAAGGAGGCTATTCTGCTAGGAACAATCTTTCCCTTCTTGAAGGCCCATCCATGGATGAAATGTACCTTTCTAATGGTCTGGTTGCAACTGATGACATGTCCGTGCTAATTCTAGCAGGTAAATACGTACTAATCAAGTAACTAACTTGCATGTCAAGTTACAATACTATCTAGTCACTTGATTCTCAACATGCAGGTTCCACAGTTGGTGGAGGCTCTGCAATAAACTGGTCAGCAAGCATCAAGACCCCAAAACATGTGTGCAAGGAATGGTGTGAAAAGCACGAGCTAGAGCTATTTGAGAGTGAACTATACAAAGAAGCCATGGAAGTTGTGTGTGAGAAAATGGGGGTGCAATGCGAGGTAGAGGAGGAAGGTCTGAACAATGCAGTGTTAAGAAAAGGGTGTGAAGAAATGGGATATCCGGTGAGTAACATTCCAAGGAATGCGAAAAAAGATCACTATTGCGGTTGGTGTTGCTTTGGATGCAAGGATGGAAGGAAGAAAGGCACATCAGAAACATGGCTTGTTGACTTAGTGAAATCAGGTAACGGAGCAATTCTACCAAGCTGTGAGGCCATCCAAGTGCTCCATAAGAAGAAGAGAGGAGGCGCAAGAAGAATAGCAAAAGGGGTAGCCTTTCAATTTGTTGATCACAAAGGAAGCAAAGAGATTTGTGTTGTGGAGTCTAAGGTCACAATAGTTGCATGTGGAGCACTCTGCACTCCTCCATTGCTCAAGAGAAGTGGCCTCAAGAACCCCAACATAGGCAGACACCTCCACCTTCATCCCGTCGCCATGGCATGGGGCTCTTTCCCAAATACGGACACTGACACGGACACAGAAACCTGCTTCTCCTCTAAGAAGAGCTACGAAGGAGGGATTATGACAGCCATGTCAACCGTGGTGGCTGATATCGACAAATCCGGATACGGCGCATTGATACAAACACCTGCCCTGCATCCTGGCATGTTCTCAATCCTAATGCCATGGACTTCAGGAGCAGACGTGAAAGAAAGGATGCGCAAGTTTTCAAGAACTGCTCACGTTTTCGCTCTCGCCAGGGATCAAGGATCAGGAACGGTGAAGTCAGCAAGCAACATAAGATATCAAATGAAAGACGTGGACAAAGAGAATCTAAGGAGAGGAATGGAGAAAGTGCTGAGAATATTGGCGGGTGCTGGAGCTGAAGAAATAGGCACACATCACAACAAGGGAAGGGTGTTGAATGTGAAGAAAGTTAGTTACAAGGAGTTGGAGAAGTTTGTGAGGGAAGAGAGTTCAAGAATAGTGGTTGATGATGAAATATCAACGCCGTATTGTTCGGCACATCAGATGGGGAGTTGTAGAATGGGGAATGATCCAAAGGGTTCAGTTGTGAATCAAATGGGTGAGACATGGGAAGTTGAAGGTCTTTATGTGGCTGACACAAGTGTGTTCCCTACTGCTTTGGGTGTCAATCCAATGGTCACTGTTCAAGCCATTGCTTATTGCACTGCTCAATCTCTTCTTCAACTCCTTAAAAGAAAAATGTAATGTTTATTCTTGAGAGTAATATTAGTTACAATCTGTTATGAAGCTATGCTGAGCTGGCACTTTTCTGTTATGAATTCTGTGGTTAGTGCTGTATAGCTCGGGTATAAATAACTATTTTCATTCAAAAATAAATTCAGTTTAAGGTTAATTTTTTTTATATGAAAAAAATATTGATATTTTTGTTAGAAATGGAATTATTTGATGTAACTACAGATGAGTGGATTTTATAGGTGAGAAATTAACACATAGAGACGTGTTGTAATACATAGAAAAATGTGTTGAGCACATGGCAACATCCCAATCAACACATAAGAAAGCGTGTTGAATATTTTTACAATACTTTAATACATTTCAAATATCAATATTCAAATAAAACACGAATTCCACTCCGTGTTAAAAATAATTTCTGTTAGTTTAAAACTTGTTCTTATTTAATTGAAAAGAGAAATGAAACGCTCTGAGATGTGACAAAAGTTTCTTACACGTCAACAATGATGTGTAGAAACAACTGAATCAGAACCAGTTTTGGGGAAAATTCCATTCCATGCAGCTAATAACAACTGAATCCGTCGTATCAGAGTCACAGATTAGTCTAATGTTTGAATTTCACAAGCTTGTCAAAACTATTACATCAGAAAAGAAAGAAACGTTGCTTGATTGACCAATTCATGTACCCATAAATTATCTTTATAATAATTAATTACATCTAATCTAAGAGTTAATTATTTAATAATTCATGTGACTTTTCTGCAATATAATAGATAGATAAAGTCAATACGAGTGACTGTTGAGTGTTGAATTACTCGTGTAGATTTATTTGGTGAAGTGCTTACTGGTGTAGATAGAAAAATAAATAAACTAAAAAGCATATCCTAATCATATTCCTCGAATTTCCATTCTCTAATTTTCCAATTTTCACCGTACTTGAACGTAGCGTAAATCTGGAGGCAACATGCGAGGAAAGAACCTCATAATTTAATTATACATAAACATATTATAAAAGTATTTAATGATAAAGATTATCTTGTATATATATAAATAAACGGTTCCGCTACGTTACCAACAGCATATCTGCCAACTTCTGCCAACTCTTATTTATAATTGTGTTTTATGGAAGTGTGTTCATGGATGTGTCTAATAAAAATGTCTTTTTTATAACTGTATTTAATAAAAGTGTCTTTATAGATATATTTTCTGGATGTGTCTCTTTATATATGTATTTAAAATATATTAATTATTAGACACATCTACGAACACACTTCCATAAAACACAAATATAAATAAGAGTTGGCAGAAGTTGGCAGATAATATGTTGGTACCCTATACTTTTCCATAAATAAATAAATGGTATTTTATTACCACCAGTTTTGGGGATGGAAGATTCCTTTGAAGGAGGGACATCTCAAAGCATTGCTGAAGTTGACCATCTACAAATTGGTATATGAAAGGCTCCATATTCTTTTTTCTATTTTAATTTATTCATATGATTCCACTCAACAAGTTACAATTTCTTGAAAGAAGGCCAATGGTAGCACAAGTCTTATTTGGAAGGAAAAAGTGTCAACCACCACAAAGGATTTGAACAACAACAACTTCATGGCAGTACCAAGTTATGTTTCTGTTCCTTGAGTACCTTATCTTACCTTTTGTTCCTTCCTTATTCCCTTTTCTCAAGTCTCTTCATACAAACAACTTCGTTCTTGCAATCAACAACTTGTTCAACCATGGAAATTCCTTCTCCAAGGTGCAAATTCTCATTGATAATCATCTTCTTCATCATTTCCCTCTCCCTTGGCTTCGTTTCCTTCATCTTTTGCATAGCTGCTGAGTTAGTAAGGAATAAGGTATTGCATATAGTGCTTGATAATAATTAATAATACTTGGCTTGCTCTGTTCATTTGTTTGATACATTGATCATAACTCAACGTAGGAGGATGATCTCAGGTGGAATGGAAAGCTGTGTTATCTACCAACAAGTCCATCATTTGGATTGGGAATTGCAGCTTTGGTTACTCTCTTCATTGCTCACATAATTGGGAATACTATGATGTTCAAGAGCTCATGTTCTTCTAAGATACCTGCTCTTGCAAAGATTCTTTGGTTCATATCATGGTAACTTCATTTTTGCACTAGTTGTTGTTACTTCACAATCACAAACTTTATTTACTATTGGCTACCTTGTACTTGATCATATCATTTTCATGTTAAAATTGAACTAATTAAAGTTGATTTCTAGACTCAAAAAGATGTGGAAAGTGGACACAGCACCAAACCAATTAACTCAAATCCAGTTGTCAAATAGCATTTTCTTTTGTCTGGTATTGGCTTTAGTTTTTTTTTTTTGTTGTGAAAGGCCAAATCATTTTAGGAAACTGTGTCCCTCGGTGCCCGCCACTATTATTGCCCACACCTAGGCAAAAACAATTATTATAAATATGCAAGCTATTATTTGGCATGTTAAATATCATGAAGATCATAATAATAAAAGTATAGTTTATGTATTTTTTATTATGCTTCATACATAAGTAAACACTTTTCCAATCTAAAGTGCAGAAATTACAAAATCAAAAGTGATGTTTGGCAGGCTCAGCTTTGGGATTGCAGTAATTTTGTTGATAGCAGCTACAAGCATGAGTAGAAGGCAGGTCTATGGAATGGGATGGTTGAATGGTGAATGCTACTTAGTCAAAGGAGGAACATATGCTGGCTCAGCCATATTGGTCCTACTCACAATTGGTTCTATAAATGCTTCAGCATTCTCAACAAGTCAATTTCATCTTACAAACAAAATACACAAACAAATGGGGTAACATATGTTATATATACTGATGTGGAATACTCAAACACAAATTAAAGAAGCACAAAACCATACACCATATTTTTCTTGGTTTAAATCAAACAAGAGGCAAAATTCCAAGGTCAACATTGTCATCCCAAGGAAGAGGCTTCTTTTCTTTTTCAATGATTACAATTCTTTTATTATAAAATATTTACTCTGTCTTGTATAGCAATTTAGATGAGATGGATTTACACTTCATCTAAAGATTGAGAAATGTATATTTATACAGAACAGAGTAAATATACACAATTTTTTTTTCTTATTTTGAATGAAGGAAACAGGTGACATAGCCCCACTAGAACTAGCTTATCCAAAATGCAATGTCTCCAGAGGAATAATATTTTGTTTTGTTTTGTCAACTTACACAAGAAAGAGACATTTCATTTGTACACATTCTATTCTATCATTCAAACATGGCGCCTACCTCACATAAGAACTCCTCTTCTTATTGGATACCACCAACTATCTATAGATTAATTGTTTTTGTTTTTCTGTGTAATTCATTTCATTTTATTTTTACAAACACCCAATAGTTTATTGGCGGGGCCAAAATTAAAGTTTGTACATCTTTCTATCGTGTTTAATTAGACTTTATTCCAAGTATCTAAATGACATTATTCTTCCCAAACTTTTTCATTTCCTAGTTGCACCCATCACTTTATGCAATTGCACGGGTTATTATCAGAAAAAAGTAACAGTTCCAAGATTTGTCAAGCAAGGCAAGGAATCATAATTTCACCCACGAAGAATAGGCATCATTCAAAACTCAAAAGACTAGCTCACAATCATAAAAATAATAATTTGAAAACTCTCTTTTACGAAAAGCTTAACTAATGGACCGTGGTCAACATTCCGAGCACAAGATTCAATTCACAATAATGCTAACATGTTACATTTCATTTGATCACCTCTTTTGTAAATTTTCTTTTGCAAAATGGACAAGATGTTGGTAATATTTTGAAAAATTACTTACAAATCATCATGGTTTGAGTAAAAACTATATGTGTCATATAAGTTTTGTCTGAATCCATAATTTTGAAGTTCTGAACTTTGAACCGAATATAAGCTGCTCAGTGTCAGTGGTTACTCGATTATGGAACAGTTTAAAAAAATTAAGCTTCTTTATTAAAAAGAAGTTAGTGATTTCTTTTTAAATAATATTTTAGAAAGGAAAAAAAAAACAAAAATAGATAGATATATAGATAATAGATATAATATCCAATCGAAAAAGAAAAAGAAAGATAGAAATTCTAGCTAATACAACCATAAGGTGCCGTGACAATTGAGTGCTTAATTTAATTGTCACCGTAACTTTTAAGGGTGTTTAAGCCCGATTTGGACCGAACTAAATCGATCAATTAAATCGAAAAAATCGAAGATTAAATTAATCAAAAATTAAAAACCCAAAAAAAGATATTTTATTGTTTTTATTACGACTCGATTCGATTTTCGATTTTAATAACGAGAATTCTAATTGAACCGAACCGAATTGATAAGGTAAAAAATCCTAAAAAAACCAAGCCTCATACCGCAGACCGCACCCCCAAATGAGCGTGACCTAACTTCTTCTAACCCAGTAACCCCCATGCTCCACCCCCAAACGGAACCTAGCCCCTCTCTTCTCAGTTCTCACAGTCTCGCTCTCTACACCCTCAGCGCCGGCGATACCGTTCCTCCCACCACCTCGCAGCGCCGCCGAATCTTTCCTCCCACTGCTCCCAGGACCTCCTCGCGGACAGAGAGCACCACGAAACCCCAGCCACAGCCAGCGCCCAGTAGCACAGCACCACCCACTCACCCAGGACCACCCAGCGGACAGAGCACCACGCCACCACCCAGCAGCGTTTCTGGCCACCCACAACACAACACCTCCCACCCAGTCACCGATTCAAGTCAGAGATGGAGCCCGAGCCGCTGAGTCAGGTATGTAATTTGACTGAAATTGCTGTTCTGTTCTGTTTGTTGTTCATTTTCAATTGCTGTTCTGTTGAATTACTGAAAATGCTTTGGTTTGTACTTTGTATTGTTAGTATTGTTGAATATCTGTTATCTAATAAAGTGATAATATCTGAAAACTTTATATGAAACTGCTTCTGGCTTATTATTATTATTATTATTATTAGTTTTTCTGGAAAAATAATATAAAATAAAAAATTACTTTTGAAGTGATTTATGATTTATCAAGTCTTGAAGGTTCTGGATCCTGATAGGAAGAGATTGAAATCAGTATGGTAAGATAAATTTGAATAATGAGAAAATGGAAGCAGATTTGAAGTATTAGATTACCTCCGTCATTGTATCTGCTATCTTTTAATAGGTTTAGTATTGACATAATGATGGTAACATATAAATGGAGAAGTCTTGGAACTTGGGTGGTTAAGGTTATATTTCAATTGTGTCATCTGATGATCACTAACGTTTGATTTCATGATTTGTAGAATATGTAACAGATTTTGATTTACCATGGTCTAGGTATAAAGGTGGACCAGCATTACCGAGGAAGTTGATCTCGCAGGGTGCTGCACAGAAGCAATATAGTGTTGAGGTTCACCCACTCATTTTGAAGTTGACTGATGCCAGAGATAACAGTGTGTCAACTGTAAAATTAAGCAAAAAGGTACCAATACATTTCATATGGGGTTGTCTTGTTGGTTTTGCGGTTATGTTGCATATGTAATACACATTGGCATTACTATGTCAATGATATTCATCTTTTATCCAAAAAGAAAAAATACTGTTGAGTATTTTTATGTGAGGAAGACATTGGAACACTGACATTACTTGATAGCCTATTGCAAGTAAAGAACATGATTTGCTATTATATGTAAAGTTCTTCTATTCTTTCTTATTAGCATATTTTCCAAGGCCAATCTACTTTGGTTCTAACTTGGTATAATGTGATAATTGAAATGTTAGACCAACGTAGTTCTGATTATTGCTTTTCTGTTTCTCTAATATATTTTAGGCGAACATAAGGGAACTATATGAATTGGTGTGCAAAATCAAAGGAGTAGAACAAAAAAAGGTGCTTATTTATTTATTTTTATATTTTTTCTTATGTAGTTATGTTTTGCTTTCTTTTTCCCTCATCTGTAATCAATAATGCTTTCCTGGTTAAAAATTATATCAGGCTTGTATTTGGGATTACTTCAATCTAAACAAACATTCAGTGTTAGCTGTGTCAGACCAGACAAATATGGTAGTATTTTTTTGAATTGATTGAAAAAGCCGAACAAACCAAACCGATTTTAATTGATTTGGTTTTGTTTGAATAATTTTGCTATAAAAATCGAACCAAACTGAACCGTAATTTAATTAGACGATCAGATTCTCTCAAAACCGAACCAAACTGCACTGCGAACACCCTAATAACATTCAATCACCTTCTCCCCCTCTTGGCATTTGGCAACTTATAATAAAGCAAAATTTTAAGGTCAAAGAGGACAAAAAACCCTCTTTCTTCGAAACTAAACATTGATAGATATGGCCCATAAGATTACGAGGTGCAACAATTTATGTGATTTCAGCGAAATAGAAACCAAGCAAATGCAAATGCAGATTATATTTAGAAATAACCTTTTAATGATGCATAAAGTTATCTATTAGTTTGATGCATAACAGAGGGCACTCGCAGATATTTGTCGACATCAAATAATAGATAAGTTATGATGAATGATATTAATTATTAATTTATCTTATTGATCAGTTTATCAAGGCTTTGACCTTTGAGATATCTCTGTAAAAAAAAAAAGGCTATGAGATATCAATAAACTCTTGTACATATTTGTTTAATAATTGTATTCCTTTATATTAAGCTCTTGTATTTGATTTTACAATTATATTACATATACATCAAAATTAGTCATAATCAGTCAAACAAAGAATAAAATAGCGATTTTTTTTTTGGACAGGAGTTATTTTTGGTTATACAGTATTTTTTAAATTGAGGGATGGCATGGACTTGAAGTTCCTTTTCAAAGGAGCCCAATTAAGCCCAAAAGCCCAAACCATCAAAATTTGAAAAAAGCTTGTCGTCCAAAAAAGAGCGGGGGAAAATTCACAGCTTTACGGGAGCAGAGGAGAAGGCGATGGAGAAGTCGAAAATGGTTGAAGCAGGTGGCAACAACAACGATTGTTCTTCAATGGAAACGGGATTCGGAAGCAACTTCTCCGATTTGACCAAGTCCTTCAGTTTGGCCCTTCGTTCTCTCCTCACTTCTTGCTCCAACCAGGTACCCTACTCTCTCTCTCTCTCTCTCTCTCTCTCTCTCTCTCTCTCTCTCTCTCTCTCCTCTCTCTTAATTTCCTCTTTTCCATCCCCAATCACAATATCTTATTCTTTCTTTCTTTCCATCTGTAGGAGTTCAATGAAGCTTTCTCAACTTTTACTGACACCGAAACACAATTTCTTCATCGTCTGTTTCTTCAGGTATCACATCCTCATATTAATTCTTTCTTTGCTGTTACAACTTACAATTATGCCTCTCACTCTTTCGCAATTCTGAACCTTTCAGCTCATCACTTCGTTGCATGAAAACATAGAGGTATGCTTATAATTTCCTGCTCTACTTATTATGCCAGCTATGCCATTATGGACTAGACAGTTAATTGGTTAGAACGCAGTAACTGCTTCTTTCACATAAATGTAGTTCTATACACATTGCAGGAATTTTAAGCATATAACAAGTTCCTATTATCATGATAAAAATTCCAATTCTAAATGCTGTCATTCAATTTTTACAGGAAGAGTTTAAGTCAATCTGCCTTCGAACAAAGGTACAGCTGACTATTTTTCCTTTTGTTTTATTTTATGATTTCAGGAAAAAAAAATTATAACAACTATTTCGGTTTTTTAATATTTGTTTAGTGTCATAGAGTTTGGATATAAATAGGGTTGTTGTTTATGGCTTTACCTAATGCCAAGGATCCCAACAGAGACAATGTGTGTTAGCAACCTATATTAAAGTACCAAAGTTCCAACTAGCCATAACGGTTGCCTCCAACAATTTACATTTATAAGACTATCTAAATTGTCTTATAAATGTATGAGCTTTTGCTTTGAAGATGTTCTCTTGATAAACATTTGCAACACATACATGGTCATTGTTTCACTCAGTTCCTTATGTCAAGTGAAAGTTTTAAACTCTCTTATGTAACCTAATCGAGAGCCTAGGCGGGAGTCAGCTGGAAAAAGTTGTTAGCATGCCAATTTGGAATTTTAGATTAAAATAAAGAACTATTTTAATAGTTTAGGACAGAGCAATATGCCATTATCTGATCCATGTAATTCACTCCACCAAGAGGGATAACCAGACATGGTTTAATTGTTGCAGAAAGGTTCTTAGTTTGTTTTGACTTGAAATAGTATTGTAGTTTCTGTATTTTTTTAAACTTCATTATGGCATGGCCTACTTTGGACGTGAAATACATTGGGCTATTGCTACCCTTACAATCTGGCTCATTGTATAAGGCTTAAATGTGCACGCAGCCGCACATGCAATTCTTTCATTTGCTAGTTATTCTGTCATTCAATTTCATCTTTCATGTAGGTAGGAGCCACCCTCGATGCAGTTGAGGAAGTCATAGAAGAAAGAGATCTCGATCCCTTATTTTCAGAGAGGTATTGTCTGTTTTTGCCTATAACTGAAGTAGCTTATATAGGATGCATATATTTTTGATATATATTTAAAAGTTAAAATCATGTTATGCTTCAATTTAACAATTAGTGAAGCTTAAGTTGAATTAAGAAGTCTTCAATGTCATTAAGTTCTCTACGTGCTAGTCTTATCGACATTTTTGCTTATTCTAGTAGAGGGTTTGCCTTAAAATTTGGGGATTATGATGTTTTTTTCCCCATAAGATATTTAGTCAATTTGCATTCATATCTTATCATTCGTTCGCCATTGCAATTACAATTTTTCTATTATTATTTTTCACTTAAACTCAATAGAAGCATTGATACAAATGCAGGAGTAACATAATGGATGTTGCTGAGGATCTGTCTGCAGCAAAGAAGAATGAAATTCAACATCTAAAGGAGATGGTGCAGTTGGTAAGTGTACTGTCAGTGTCACTTTATGTGGAATGGTGAATTGACGAGGGACAAATTATCATTTTCAAATTCTAAAACATGATTCTGTGTTTTGTTTTTGGTCAGGAATAAGGTTGGAGGTTTACACCTTTTTCTCCCTTTGGCCTTGTATCCACTTTCTCTAATCACCATTTGCTATTTTATTAGGGAGAGGAAAAGAATCAAATGCTTCGATCACGATTACAACTCCTTAGGGAAGGCAGACAAGTCTCGTCTGGTGCTTTCCAAGCTGTTGAGAAGGTTGAAATTTTCTTACTGTTTTAGATCTTACTATTTTGATTTTATGGGGGAGATTTTGTGGTTGACATGTTGCCTTCTTATTTTTTTTTTTTTTTTTTTTGTTCAGAAGCATGAATTTGAGCTATGGTGCTAACATCAGTGACAAGTGATGGGATCCATGACATGATGTATAAACTATGTTTCATCCTCTTTTAGATCATTCCTACAAGGTTGTGTAGTTTTTTTGAAGATTCAAATATTCAATGTTAGCAGAGTACCTTTCTATAGAATCATTACAAGTACTTAGTCACTTCACAGTGCTTGGAAGTTTAGTAAACAATCAACCAGTTTTTCTTATCTTTTTTATATTCTGCTGTGACGTTATTCTCTGCGTGTATGGTGCGATCTTTGTTTATGAAATGTAGGATTTGCTTCCCTGCAATCTTGCACTCACGTGGCATACTCAATTGGTCTTCTTTAAATGGACCTTATGCATTAAGTGGCAGGGTGTATGATGATGACGATGATGGATTCCTAATTTGTACTTTGTACTTTGAAATGCAAGGACATGATTCTGACCCAAAAAAGTGAAACAAAAAATGAATGGACATGATGAACGTCATTGCTTTGCATATTTATGGATGAGTATGCGTTAACATCTTTAAATTGTGTTGGTACATGAATGCTTTGATACTTATCTGTATTCACATTAATATATTAGTAAAATTTTCAATGGTTAAAATCACTATAACACTAATCTTTTTGAAACATTTGCAATGTTTTCAATATACTATCAATACACAATACGAGTTTGGAAATATTTTTTTCTTTCAAAGATACATGAAGATGTATAATGATGTGAGCAATATTAAAGACACTTAAACATATGATTTTAATAAAACTATTTTCATAAATATTTGAAAATTTTAGATTAACAAACTAATTAGTTTTTAACTAAATTTATTAGTTAAATAATCAATTAATTTGTCCGCAGTTAGTCAAATTTATGGTTATTGACACACGATGAATTCTTACTAAAATTATTAATCTTAGAGTCAAGTATTCTTTTGTTACCTAATATTTAAACTAAGTTTTAGTTTTGTCCTTGAGTTTTTTTTTTTTTATTAAAGATAGGAAGACTCGAATCCAACAACTTTTTAGTTGAGTATGGAAAGACTAAGTCATTGGAGTTATAACTTCATTGGCAATTTTGTCCTTGAGCTTGAAATGTCTTATTGTTACAAATATATTATTTTATCCTATTTTAATTTCTTGACAAAAATAAAAAATTTTAAAATTACCATTTTTCATTCTTTATCATTTTTTTTTCTAGGAAGTGAAATTTAGCATTAAACGTGACAGAAGAATAATTCTAAAAAAAATTAAAATGATAAAAAATTATTAAGAATTAAAATATTTTATCTGAAATTTATTGGAACTAATTTGAGTGTATCCTAGAGGAAATATATATAACACAAATCACTGTTACGGCTGCACTAGGATTATTGCATCATTGCATGCATCTGCGTGAAGTGAAAGATAAACTAATTAAAAAGCTTGGTCATCCATGACTCATTTTTATTTCAGTATCCAACAAATTAAACATGAAAACTTAGGACCATATACTATTGTTGCAACGTTTTTCAGACGCTGCACCTTTTCTTCCTTAATTTCAAATAAAGACAATTACCCTTTAATTTGAACAACAACCAATTCCCAACTAATTCTTCCAACCTCTCATGCATGGATCTTATGCATTACATATGCATGCATGCATGCATGCATGATACATTGCATGCATCATGATAAACCAATCAGTCATCACATCATCATCATGTACATGGTTTTAAACCACAAGTATAGTTATATACCATACATACACACATTTAGACTCAGATAAATTGATGGACAAGATACAAACTCTGGAAGGTATATATTAATTTATGGAAAAGTGTAGGGGCAGCAATTTTATTACATTTTGGCTAGCATGTAACCAGCAGAGAAAAGTAAGTTATTGGATGAAATCTCACACTATCAAATTATCATTGATAGCTAATTGATGGCTACCAATCACAAATGTTACTGGCCCTAGCATTACTCAGAATTTATAATATGGATAATCCATGTCAACCTTATGAATAATAAATTAAATAAAAGCTTTTCCTAAAAAGAAAGGAAGTGTTATTAATTATATATCCTGTTATTTACAATTTATGCCATTTTTTCTTAAAAATTAAAAGCAGACCAGGTATATATTTGACGTTATTAGAAGTAATGTTATTTGAATAATTGAGATTTCATAAAAATTTAACGTTTTTAGCTCTGATTACTACTAGCTTGTTAAGAGAGAGAAAAAGAAAAGAATATGTATCATTTCAATCGACAAATATGTTTTGATTTGTATTTAATAATATTATATAAAAGTATAGAAGTTGATAAATTTAAACATTGATAAAAAATTTATCGTACCACAGCTCTAAGTTTAACATTTGTCCAAGCTTCAAACCCCACATACATAGGACCTAATAAGTTAAGTGGATAATGGTCAAAAATAGTTATTCAATGTCTAAACTCTCCAGCTGCCACATGCCTAATTCTGAACAACACTCATATATTTATAAAGAGAAGTTTTTCAACCTAATTAATATATTTAATAATATAGAGATATAGATATTTCTTTTTTCTCGTTTCATCATCTGCCTAGATCTTTGACATTCAAATAATTGAATATTATTCAACTCCATATATCCATCTTAAACCATTTTATTTTTAACAAGAAACACTATGATATATAATTGACTTCTTAATAGAGTTCATTCCATGATTTAAAATCTAGAACCTTGACCTAATGCAATTTTATTAGGATAAAAATGATGAAACAAAAGTCACTCTTTATCAATATTTTTGACAAATATATTTACCGAACAAAATATTGTGGATAAGCTAAGCTAAGAATAGAATCATTGTATGTATATAGCTGTCACGGATTTGAAATTTATGTACCTCCAAACCATATATATCTTTCAACATCTTAAAATTAATACACAACAGCACAAATAAACATAGGTGAGACACTTGTGCTCTTGTTATGAGAGATGAATAACTGAGTCAGCAATTTTGGCAAAGCTAACACTTAAAATTTATGAACAAGTCTAAACTATGAACCTGTTTTTTTCAGCTCTTGTAAAAAGGTGTTGAATTCTTAGGAAAGTGACGTGTGATTGAAATCCAACCACTTCATGAAGCTGCAAAATGTGGCCATGTGTAACTGCATTGTGGAAATAACAATAGACAAACTTCGTTTTCTCTTGATCTTCTGCTAGATTATGATTTACTCCATCTTAACATTTCAAGTATAAACGTCAAAATTTCACGTCAGATACAAATATATTAATAAAAGATATTGAATCTTGTTATATTTACATCGTTTATAAATATTATTTTTATATTAGTATTTTCTTAACTTCTTCTTTGTTTTCTTAATTAAAATATAATTTAAATATATAATTAATTAATTAATAACTATATTTTTATAGATGTGTCAAAGTGTTTGATGTATAACTGAATTAATAAAATTATGCGTCAAAATATTTTTAAACCAATTATTCAACAACGTTATAATGTGCTTTTTTTTCCGAACATATTCTTCTATTTCTTTTCTCTTATATAGTTATATATAGTAAAAATTATCAATGTAACTGAATAAGGTTATTGAAAGATATATAACGTTAAAAATTTCCAATTTTTTATTTTAATGTTTTAAAAACTAAAATATATGTGTCGTAATTTATCATTTAATTCATTGATTTAAGTCTTGTTCGACTTTTTCTTATCTTTATCTTCTAACCAACCTCATCAAACTAGGTATACCAAGTTTGTTGCAAATTAAATATTGATATCTCAGCAGTTACCTTTTTGAAAATTGAAAGTGACTTAGAATTCAGCATGTTTGTTTATGAGTTATCATTAGAGTATAATGACAAAATTGAAGATTCAATCTGTACGAGTGTTAATGATAGTAGAAAGTATTGGAAAAGATGCCAAAAAGTTGATATGAAAGTTAATTGTCTTGATCGATTGAAAATTATATATAACTGAAATATTATCTAGTTTTCAATTTCGTTTTCTTTACTTCTTTTTTTTATTAATTTTCTTTTCATCGATATCTGATTCATGAAATGTTTAAGTATATGTATCGTTGAGTGAAAATTGTAAATAAATTAAACAACTAAAATACTTTTATGATTTATTTTTAAGGTTGATTTAAGGTTGATTCCACATACTTTTCCTTATATATATATATATAAGCTCATCAAAACTCGGATTGTACCTATTTTTCAAATGGTATTTGTATATTTAATTAATAAATTCAAATAATTGAGTTGAATCTGATATTTTTATTGTTACTGTTACGGTCCAATCAAATAAAGATTCCATCTAAATACTATTTCTGATTCAAGAATGTCTGAGAACACTTTGACCTTAAAAAGAGATACTTAGATTATTTGAATCTTAATCTTTAAATTTTTTGGACTCATATCAATTTGAATATCAGAGTCTCTAACAGATATTTTTACCAATTAATTCGAAATAAAGAACTTGACTAGGTAATTCCTAACAGAACAATTATTATTATTATTATTATTATTATTATTATTATTATTATTATTATTATTATTATTCACTTTTGATGACGAAGCATTTATGCCAGATGTCTATATCTGCAATGCTTTCTTCATTAAATTTGCAGCAAAATTGGTATTGAATAATTTTCTTTTGGCCCTTTCATCATTTTCATTGATGCATGCTTCTTTGCGGTGCCGTGGTTTGATTATACAGAAATTAGTGATTCAAATTCACGACTTTCAAATAGATGATGAGTTGTGCATCCTCAATAACTGCAATGCTAGAGTGAAAATTTTAGACTTTGGAGACGTTTAGTGAACGATAGAATTAATATATAAAAAAAATTTTGAGATTCAAGTTAGGAACTGATACTGTAAAGAAAAAGTATAGGAAACAATACTTTTTTTGAACAATGTAATTTATTTTTTTTTAGATATAAAAGTTACTAATATATTAATGAAATTAGTAAAGTGATTAAAATGAGTAATTATTGTTATGAAAATTATTTTTTAACTTTTATAACATTAATAAATTCTAATAATTAATGTTCTTAGTCCATATAAAAAATCAAAAGTGAATACTTATTTGAAAACTGATACAATATATATAGGAATGATGTGTAGGCCTGTATTAAACGACATGTGTTAAAATCTTATGAAAATCATAAAGTTGATTGATTTGCAATAACATGACCAAATGCAATAGTCACTTTTTTGAATCGTTGAATGCATGTTTCGAAGATGGGAAACACGTATACATACATGATCACCAATACTACTATCTATTAATTTCAGCAGTTCCTTCAGCCCCCAAATTAGAACAAAAATTAACTTGTTTAATATATAATAATCAAAATTATTTCTAATTTCTCATTTGAAAAGATCATTAAATCCTTTCTTCTACTTGATTTTCAAATTATGTATTATATACAAGAAATTGATGAATACATACTTATTTTTTTGAAATCAGTTTAAATTTTCTATATTATTAATAAGTTAAACTAAATATAAGAAAGGCATTTCTAATAGTTAATTATATTTAAGAGCCTTGAAGTAAACAGCTGGGCAGATCTTCAATTTTATTTTATTTTATTCCCTTCCAAAATGTTTTTCTTTCAAATTCCTTTTCCTCTATATTCCTTTCCATTAATCAATAATCTTTAACCATTTATGATTTATGAACATATAAAGATATTGACATTTGCTTTATTATTATTTAAAATTAAAGGATATTCAAGAGTAGTCCCAAAAGACTTGGTATAACTTTATACATACTATCACCAAATTCTTTACTACTAAATTTATACTAATTACTTTCTCCGAAGTTGATTGTTTAATATAGCAATTACATTCTCATATTATAGAAGTAGGTTATTAATTAATAAGATTATGCAATTATTATCTAAAGAATGAAGATTGCTATCCTTGGAATTGCTTGTTATTATCAAAGTCATTTTTTCTTAATCTTCTGAGTTTGCAATGTGTTTTGTTAATACATCATTGCTAATGCTAGCCTGTATAATTAACATTTATTGAAGAGATAGAAATGTAAAATTAAATATATGGAGATAAAAAAAAATACTTCATCAAATTTTCATTTCCCTGCCTTGCGGCATCTCATGCTTCATACAAAACTAACAACTTCAATACATCAATTCAGTATTTTCCTCCAAACACTTAAAAAAAAAAAAAAAAAAAAACAATATAAGTAAAATCTCTTAATCATTGGTTGATATCCCGTTTATTTTGTTGTTTATGTGGAACTTGACATATGATTTCTTCATTATTTTGTGTGATCAAAACCAGATCTGGTATTGGTATTATTTTGAACCTTGGAACCATTGTTGCCACATTTATTAGCTTGCTCCCATGCCATATGGTTGACTTAGACTTGGCTTACACCTTATGCTTATGTTGACTTTGTCATTATTGATATTTTGGGTATAAGTTTAGGGGCAACCCATTTAAGGGAAGGGCAAAAGGGCCATATTGGATCCCATTTTTGTCACCTACCACAGTCCACCTACACAAAATTGAAATAGAACCCATTAGTATCATTCTAAACTTTATGTTTGGAAACTTTTAATAAGGTTTGAATATGAACCTGTATTTTGTGGTGAGATGATGTAGAAGCACCAGCATCTCCAACTTAGCTAATTCATTGCCAGGGCATGCATGAACCCCATTGCCAAATGGCATGAAGCTATTGGGTTTGGGAGCCACCTGGAAAAAAAATAAATGTGTCAAAATTCTGGATTTGGAATCACATGAAAAGAATAGCAAGAAAAAGAGGCCAAAAGGGCATGCATTGCATAAGTTCTTTGTTCTTGTTCACCTCAAATCTTGAAGGATCAAACTTTTCTGGCTCTTTGAAGTTGTCAGGGCTATGGTGTATGTTTCTGAAAAGTGGCAATACTTTCCACCCTTTTGGTATAAGATACCCTGAAACATAAAGCAGTCAAAAATATGTGAGCACATTCATACATAAGGAATTTCTTTTTTTCTTAATAATGGGAGCATATCAGATATGGTTATTGACCTTGATACTCAACATCTTCAACTGCTTCTCTGAAAGTAAAGGACAATATTGAAGCAACCCTTAGAGTCTCTTGAATCACCCTTGAAGTCATTGGCATCTTCTTTGTATCTTCCCAATTCAATCCTATCTCTTCACCATTTTTCTCCTTCCTCTTCACTATAGATTCTTGCTCTTCCTGCATTTAATCATTATCATTACCTTTTAAGTTTTATGTTTAAACAGTTAAGAATCGTTAAATAATTTAACAGAAAAGGAAGGTAGGACCCATGTTAGATACTTACAGTTACTGCTTGCAGTACAGTTGGATTTTCACCGAGGTATTTAACAATCCACGTCAGCACAGAGGCAGTGGTGTCACGAGCAGCGAAAATGACACCAATGATGTTATCTGTTATTTGTTCATCGCTGAGTCCTGCTTTCTCGGCCATGAACGAACCCAGCAAATCATTGTAACTCTCTTCTTTCTTTTCTCTCCTTGTTGCCATGATTCTCGCAACTATCTCAGCGATTTCCTTTCTTGCCTTCATGGCCTTGTGGAACAGTGTTCCAGGAATATTTATCGGCATTGAGTTGTATCCTTTCTCCAAAGTGTAGTAGCACTTTTTCAAATCTTCTCTGTACTTAACCTCGTCTTTTCCGAAAATTGAAAGCAGTGCAACGTTGAATGTGTACTGCAAACATCGAAGAGCCAGAAAACAAGAAAATGATGAGAATTTGATTGAAAAAAAAAAGATTATTCATTTGGCTTAGTTGGTTTATGAAACAGAGAAGAAAAAACAGAGTACTCTGTTTTGCATTAAATCATTACTCTTTATTCTTGATTTACACTCTTTTTTTGCACTCTTTTTTTATTTACCTCCCATTTGTAAGAGCCAATATTTTCGGCCTTTTTAATTGTACTTACTTGTCCATTTTGAGTTTTAAGTATTTTTATTAATAAGGATAAAGAGATAGAAACAGAGTGCTCTGTTTTGGAGGGATGTTCTTTAAGTATAGTTACTTAGTTGCTTACGGTTTTGAATTCGAGGAAAGTGGTGATGGGTTTTCCTTGGCAGGATTGAAGGGCATGGACGGCAATGGACTCGATGTCCTTGACGATGTTCTTGATGGCTTCGGGCATGACGGTGCGGAGGACGAGCCTCCTGAGGTTGGCATGGTACTCTCCTTGGTGGAAGAATATGGCCTGCTTTCCCAACATCCTCTCTTTGCTGGCTGGGAATGTTGGCTTGAACAATTGTGCTTTGTTCAGCACAAATTTTGCAGCTTCTGAGCTTGATATCATAACACATGGACATCCCAAAATGTGGGACTTGAATATAGAACCATACCTATGGACAAAGCAAAAGCAGAGCAATTGGTTAGTTAATATATGTAATTCTGTTATTTTTTTTCTATCAGTTTAAACTTTCAGGAGAAGCAGACTATTCTGTCTAGGTACCTCTTGATTTTGGTGGAAAAGAAGACATTTGGGTCTTGAGAGTACATTTGGAAGGTTTCTCCTATGTAAGGCCAACCCATGGAGCCAGGAGGGAGTGGCAATGCTCTGCCTCTCTTGGGAGAAGAGAAGAATTTGAAGAGAAGAATGAAGAAGAAGAAAGAGGAGGCAAGGAAGTAAAGCATGGTGGTGAGTTCCATGGCGATTGAGAGAAGAATGAGGAGGGGTGTGTTAGAAAAGAAAGGGAACATGGTTGAGGTATTTATAGGGTGGAAAGGAATGAGTTAAAATAATAAGAGGGAGGAAGAGAGTGAGAAAGAGGGGAGAGTTTTCAATTACAGCTCAATTTCCACACACGGAATCCGTTCCAGCTCATTATATGTTTTTGGATTAATTAAACACAAATAGTTATTTGTATTTTCCTCAAGAGGGAAAGACTAAAGAAAGAGGGAACAGAGTGAGCACGTGTCTAGAGAGTGTATCTACGGATACATGTAAGGAGTTAAGAACTTGGTTGACCATCCAGTGGGGTCATGGATGCATGCTTTTCTTTCTTCAGTCATCATCATCATCATCATCATCATATAATTTCCTCTATATCATGTAATTCATTTTCATATATTCTGCTTTATCAACAAATTTTACTTGTTGTTCAGTCATTTGTCATGTATTGTTGTATTAGAAGTCTTTAGCTTAATTACTATTCACGATCTTACAAGTCGTTTTCATGTAATTTTTTTTATTGGGGAGTCAACATTTTTAAAGAAAAATACTATTTGATTGTTGGTTAAAAAAATTAGTTTTTGATATTTTTCAATTTTTTATTGAATTATGCTGTAAAACTTATTATTTTATTAGTACATATATAACAAGTAAATTAACTTACTCCTTTAGATAGATAAAGCGATTAGGGCTCCAAAATAAAAGGAAAAAGAAACTAAATAAAAGTCACATGTATAAAATATTTAGGTGTGTATAATACTTTTGACATATTATATTAAAATATAAAAGAATACCTTTACTAATATATGGATGATATATGCATGTGTTTATATATATTAGTCGCAAATGCTATTATATAATCTCAATGTCAAATTTAGATATTAATAATAATAATGTCAAAATGATATTATAATACATCACTGTTGAAAAACATTGAGAGAAATAATGTTCAATTTCATAATGAAAAAATATCAACACATAATATTTACATAAAATAAGCAAGACAACTAACAATTTAGTAATGAAAAATTAAACTTAAGTTTGGAATAAGACTAAAGAAATAAGGACATTTTCAATGAAAGTCTATTTGTATATGAATTAATACTAGATTTTATTATATTTGTGAATAAATTAGTTATTATTCTAACTAAAAATTATTATAATTATTAATTGAATAATAAAATTATATAAGAAAAGGACATATGATTTTTATGTATTGTACTTCAATAATTCTTGTCATACTTTCTTTTGCCAATTTACTTCTGCCTTAACCATGTTGTCATAAGAAAGTAGTAAGACTAAAAAAACATTTCACTACATAAAAATTGAGAAGAGAAGAAACTACTTTTTGAAAATCTTTAACCTGCATTTCGGATTAGTGATTGTTAATATACTCTCAAAAGTTTAAGATTTTTTGAACTAATTGTTATTTTAAAACTTCAATGAAAACATAATTTTTGTACTACTTTTATCTTTACATTCATTTTGAGATGCAAAAAAAAAAAGTTAGTTACAAGTTATGATAGTGAAATGGAATAATAATAAACATATTCTAATTATTTATTTTTGTAAATATAATATTCAATTATTTTATTAATCCTTGTGCACAATATTAAAAGACAACAATCTGATGAAAACTACAGCATACATGACTCAAAAAATAAACACAAATTATACAAAAATGTTAAATATCATCTAATTATTAAAACTTTTTGAAAAAATATTTTTAATATATATGAATTGATATTCATGAATTTATTTTTCTTGTGCGACAGTTTCATGAGTAGGTTTACAGTTGAAAGCTGAACATTCACATTAATTAGACTGCAGCAGCCTTTAATGATTTGATTCATTCATTCAAATTGTAAATAGAAGGTTGTCCCTCAATTCAGTAAATATTTTTAATTGTTATTGAAAAGTTCTTCCCACTGTGTTACAAATGTTAACCATTTATAAGCGTCACTCTCTTTTTTATTGTCAATACTGTAAATACTGATGTGTAACTATTTAATTCTCATTAAAATTTGTATCAAAGTCAAACTAGATATACACGACCACTCTCTTTTCTATCCCCAATTCTGATACTTAATCAATTCTCGTTAAAATTTGTATAGTCAACATTATAGAAAGATGAGGTGTTCAGAATATAAGTAAACAGTTTAATTAAAAGCGCTGTAATTTCATGGTCCCCCAATTTCATTTATATTTAAATAAACCTTGTAGAATGAAAAAATTTTGCTACTTTTATCAAGAGTAATTATTATTAATTTTTATATTTTTATATAAGTTAAAAAATTGAAAATATAAAAATCAAAAGTAATAAAAGAAATTCTTCATCAATCCAAAACTACATGTCATCATTTTTATTTTAAGGTTCTATTTCTATCTCATTAATTTTAGTTAACAATAATTCTATGTAATCATGCATTTTTATCATTATCATTTTTTGCCCTTGTTTGTAAATGATTTTAATAGGATATATGTTCTCACAGTAATTTTATTGACACAAATCAAAATTGCTTGTTAGATATAGTTAGCACACATCATTTCTTGCGCATTTATTACCTGTATTATGATATTTCAATACCATAGAAAGTTTATGCTCTTTATCATCTAATGAATCATGCATAATAGCATATGCTGTGCAAAGAAAAATAAAATCATTTCTTCATCGACTAAAAAGAATAAAAAGATATGACACTTATGGGTAGAAATTTCGTTACAAATTAAATTAAATCAGTGTTAAATAAAACTAACCCCTATACCACATACTCCACATAATAGAAATATAAATTTTCCTAATAAAATTAAGAGTGAAGGTACACTAAGAAATTAATTAATAATACTAATAAAAACACTTCTACAATATTTATATCACAATATACTAATCATCATGTTATAACTTTACAAATATATTTATAAAGGGAACAGAATCTAAATAGGTTAGTATTATAAAGATTAGAGTTGGAAGTGAGTCGAGTTGAATCGAATTAGATCAAACTCAAGTTTGTCTTACGAAAATTGAACTAGCTCACGGTTCGACTCATTAATAATCGAGTCTATTTCTTAAGTTTAAGCTTGGCTCACGAGCTAGTTTGAGCTCACGAACTAATTTGAGCTTACGAGCGGACTCAAATAATAGAAATATAATCTATAATTCTATATCAATAAATTATAATTTATATATTTTAAAAAATATTTAAAAAATTAATTTTATATATTTCTATCTATGAATAAATTATAATTTTTTTATTTATATTCTACATCAAAATTATATATAAAAATTAAAAATAAAATTTTATATAATTATATATTATTATTTATGTTATTATGTATATATAGAATATTAAAAATATAAACTAAATGCATATAAAATATGTGTACTAATAATTATATATAGTGGAGCCAGCTCACCAGTTAATAAACTGAGTTTATCCAAGTTTAAACTCGACTCATTTAATTTATGAGTTCAATTTAAGGCTAAAGTTCGGCTCACCAACTCATAAGTTTAGCTTATCAAGCTATTAATGAGTCAAGCTCGAATTGACTTACGAGCTGGCTTGACTCGCTTCCAGTCCTAATAATGATAATCAATTACAAAATTATTTAGGCTAATTACTTTCATAATTAAAAAATTAATTAAAAATTTTTGAACTGTGAAAGAACATTTTATCTTTTAAACAAATAATTCGATATCAAAAGAATATTTACTCTAATTTTTAAGTATAATAAATTACTAAGAGTATAAAGTCAGTCTATTAGGCTTATAGATTTCGCAAATAACCTAAGCTTAGCTTTTTTTTTTTATTAAAGATAGAAGACTCCAACTCACAATCTTTTAATTGAGTATAGTTATACTAAATGATAATAGTGTGATTTATTATAATTTAAAAATTTTAAAAAAATAACTCCTGAACCTTTTAAACGGGCCTTAATTGTTAAACAGTCAAACCTAATGCAAACTAGGCCACACACTCTGGTAGGCCACCTTTTGAGTTTCCACCTCTAACCATAATTCATAAGAGAATAATACCACATTTAATTTAATAATTTATGCCCATCAAACTCAAAAATTAAAATGTATGTATTTGACTTCTTGAAGGGACATATATATATATATATATATCATTGATTGGCATGGCAAAAATGGTCAACCCTCTTTATATCAAAGATCATTCTTTACATTCACAGTTGTCAACAATAATGTTAACCCATTCCAACTTCACAGAACAAAGGCAAGTTTGAGGATTTGTCTCACATTTCAAATAAATATCTTAGGTTGATTGGTTCATATTTTGTGGTCTTTTTTATTAGTCAAAATTGAAGAATTGCTTATCTAAGTAAGGCATATATAAAACAATCATACTGCCGGAAAAAACCAACTACTTATATTAATAATAAAGCTACTCAATAAGAATACTTAGTTTCTGGAGTTAACAAAATAAATCAATCCCATGCCTAGTTATTTATTTATTTATTTAAAATGACTTGAGCGAACGCTAGACAACAATCACAACCCAAATACCCAATTGAGCACAACATATTTCTCTAGTTTTATATATCAATAAATAATATGTAAACTAATACATAAATAATGTGAAAATAAATAAACAAATTAATGTTAGTGATGAGATTAGTTGAGTTTAAATTAAAAAAATGTAGGTTAGGGCAATTTAAGAAACTAAACAATCATGTAACTAATAGGAAGTGCTAATAGTTCTACCCAATTATAAATTAAATGATACTATATCATGGATGATAACAAATGTATGCCTAATAAATATGGCTAATAACATGCATGTAAGCTGTCTAATATCTGGGCAGCATGGATATAAAGCATTTTTAGAGATACAAGTACAATTTGATGATTTATTCATTAATTTGAGTATCAGAGTACATTTTGAAAGTATCTAAATTTTTTGTTTTACTCAAGTCGAGATATTACTATGGTGAAGAAAAAAGTTTAGAATCATTTATTGGAAGACGAAATCTATCCTATTAAATTATTATTATTGACGAACGAGAAAGATTATCATCTAAAGAACCGTGTATAATTATAATAGCGATTCAGAGTTATCTATTGAAAGACGAGATATTTTAACTCATCTGAAAACGAGAAAGATTATCATCTAAAGAACCGTGTATAATTATAATAGCGATTCAGAGTTATCTATTGAAAGACGAGATATTTAACTCATCATCTAAAAAACTGTGTATAATTATAATAACTATCAGATTGCTCTAAAAAAATATCAACACTGACATAAGTATATGTTAATTATTATTTTTCACAATGTATCAAGATTTACAAGATATATATGAATAATTTGAATCAAAGAAATGTATTGGTAATATGAAAGAGGGTATATAGCTAGCTATGGCTTAGGTTTGATTTCTTTATTTTTTTCTATTTTCAGTGTGTGCTATTGTTCATAATATTTTACAAACAAGCTTAATTTTTTTCTTTTTCCTTAGTAGGAAGCAAAAAGCATAACGTAATTACAAAACTTAAAAAGAGCTTTCGATTATAAAATTAAATATGTGCTCTTTAAATTTGGTATGTCAATAGTATTAACAGATTCAGAATTATCTATTAAAAAACGAGATATATCTGTCAAACAATTATTATTATTATATTTTAACTCATTTGAAAACGAAAAAAATTATTATCTAAAAAATTATATATAATTATAATAACTATCAAATTGTTCTAGAAAAACATCAACATTGACATACGTGTATGTTAATTATTATTTTTCACAATGTATCAAAATTTACAAGATATATATGAATAATTTGAATCAAAGAAATGTACTGATAATATGAAAAAGGATATATAGCTAGTTATGGCTTAGGTTTGATTTCTTTATTTTTTCTATTTTCGGTGTGTGTTATTGTTCATAATATTTTATAAACAAACTTAATCTTTCTCTTTTTTCTTAATAGGAAGCAAAAAGCATAACGCAATTACAAAACTTAAGAGAAGTTTCGATTATAAAATTAAATACGTGCCCTTAAAATCTGGCATGTCCATAATACTTACTTCTTTGAGTAAAAATGAAGTTTATGGTTTCTAGTAAGATATGGATGAATGCTTATTATCTTACTATTATTTAATATAAGTTCTTAAGAAATGAACCATGAAATAAATGACATTTGGCATCTCCTCTATTGTCAGCTTCTGCTCTATCCGCATGTGCATATCCAGATACTTTGAATAAATAGGAAATAACAATTTATATATACATATAATTAAATATTGTTGATGGAGGCATAAGAGAAGGAAAAATATCTTTGATTATTTTTTCTACTTGTTCAAAGAAAAAATATACCAATAACAACAAAAATTTATTTCACTAATTGAAGTTATCTATATAAATTAGATAATTATCATAATACCATTTATTTTAAAATTTAAACTGATAAAAAAACCAACGTAAATAATTATATTTGTACTCTCCCTCAATAATTTCTTTTGTTATTTATTTTTTCCTAATTTTTTAACTTTTAGAA
>NC_029772.3:12063267-12064209 GCF_000817695.3 Arachis duranensis | reverse complement strand
TTCATTTTTTATGAAATTATAATTGTGTACAATTCCTGCATGCGTCGGTGGAGCACACATAAGTTTGTGTTAAACAATTGCTTACTTTAATTTGTGCAAAAGAGAGAAAAAGTATATATTATAACAATGATGAATATTTTATTTATTTTTTGTAGTTTTGCATATTGATAAAATACATGTTTTTTTGGTTGATTATAAAAAATAATAATAATTTGCTCTTTGTTGAATTTTTTTATTATTAGCATGTAAAATTTAAAAAATTAAATTAATTATCTCTAAACAAATGTTTTTTTTATTATTATCATAAATAGCCAATATATAAAAATATCTAATTTAAAATAAAAAACATTAATATATAATCATAAAATTTAATTAGCAGGCTTTAGGTTTAGGGTTTTAGACGTGGGTCTTCATTTCCTGTGACATAGGCCGAAGAATTTGGACACATTATGATACAGAAATGATTTAGAATGATAAATGTATGTAGAATTTCTATATAAATTCATCGGATATAAACTAAGGTTTGTATTTCATTCTTTTTTCCAGTTATGTTGGATACATGTGGTCCAAAAGGTGACAAGTTGAACAGAGTTATATATAATAATGTTGGTTGCAATTTAAAGGCCCAAGGAAAGAACCTTTCATGTACATTTAACTTAGTTAAAGCTATAATAACTGCACCTTATTATTAACAACAATAAAAAACAAGAAACAATAATTACATAATGGCACCACAAAACTTATTTTAATTAATTATTAATCTTAGAATTGGTTTGTATGTATATAGGCTATATCATAATAAATATTATTAAACTACTCTTTTATTTTAGTCCAAAAAAGTAGTAAAAAAATTTTACTGATTTATAAATTTAATCCAATAAAATACATAAATTTAGTTATAAATTTATTTTTTTATTTTATCTTATTTTTATATTATTTTTT
>NC_029772.3:12039202-12063258 GCF_000817695.3 Arachis duranensis | reverse complement strand
ATTTAGTTTTATTTTTATTAATTTTAATTAATAAAAAAATATATAACAAAATATTTTTTATTTTTATGTACTCTTTATATATTTTTAAATTTTATTAAATATTGTGATTTAATTTTTTTTCATTCCATTTATCTTTTTATTTTTTCTGCTGTGATGATGTACAAAATCTTCCTAATATTTGATTATAACTTTATCTGATTTTTGCTCTTCCCCATAAATTTCATTTTTATCCGAATCATGCATACATATATCACAAGATTTTGTAACAGAGGTGGGCAGTTGGCATAACTAGATGAAGTGCTGAAACGGCGATCCATTGCATTTCACCTCTTTTTCAATCATTATATATATTTGCTTTAAATAATATCATTGTATTATTTAATTAATCTCTTCTTTAAAAATAAATATAAAGCAAGTCAATAATATCGGTTATTAAAAATAATAATCACGTACACATTATATGAGTTTAATCAGTTAATTTAAAAAAAATATTAATTAAAAATTAGCTTTTCATATTTATTTAACATGTAATTTAGAGTAATGGCTAGTGACGAATTTAAAGCTGTTGTAGATATATATCCTATATTATGATGATCAAATATTTATAAGATTTTGTAAGTTTGTGTTATTAAATTAAAAGTTCCCATACTGTTGGCTATTTTATTTTATCTTTTAAAGGATGGGAGAAGTCAAAAAGAGAAGCACAAACAAGTTGCATATATACATGTCTTAGCAAGCACCCTAAATCTGTAACTGAAATGATAGAAGCAAGTGGACCCAAATATGAAATATCCACTATTACTCTAATCATATCATATGATATTGTGATTTTCTAGCTGACAAAAAATCTCCTAAGTTCGAATATAATATTACCATCTCACCACAATAATGTGTTGTGTGCGTATTGATAGAATATAAGGAAAGATTGCGAGCTGTGAGCAACAGCGAGACACCTGTACGGACATGACTTATAGTTACTCATGGCCATCCACAGAATATTTAGAGAAGATTGTGGTAAGTGCATCAACTTTTAATTCATATAAGGCCACTTGGTAAATTCATCATCCCATCTACTTTTAGTTTTATACAAACAGTTTAATGACCCAAAGTATTTTAATAAATATCTCTTCATCTTTTGTTAAAAAAAATGTTAAAATGATAATTTTATAATAAAAAATTAATTAATATTAGTTGATTATAAATTAATTTTTTTATACTTATATACTTTCTCTTAAAATTATTATATATACATTTAAAATTCGACAAAATATAGATACCACTATAAATAGAGAAAATGATTAATTTGATTTTTTTATTTTAACCGTGACTCAATTTAATTTTAAAATTTCAATTGACCTAAAATAATTTTTAAATTTCATCATTTGATTCTTTAGTTTTCAATTTTTTATTTTAAATTTGCTTTCCCAAAATTGAGGCAATAATTCATTTTGATTTATCAATTTTTAAAATTTAAAATAAATAAAAAATTTTTAAAATTAAATTGAGATCAATAAAATTCATAACATAAAGATAGAAAAAGACTAAAGTTTGGTTTCGTAAAATTTTTTAAAGAGGTGTTTGTACTTTTTAAAAGTTTAAAATTCTTATTTTGTGTTTGATAAATAAAAAAGATCAAGTATTTAAAATTAGTTTGTACTTTTCAAAATTTAAAAGTCTAATATAACCTTACATATCAACTAATTTTCAAATTTAATAATTGTATTTATGTCTATTATAATATTTTTAAATTTTAAAAATTATTTTATTAAACAAAATTGATGTTACTTATATTTATTAAAAGCTATTTTTGATTTGATTTACCAAACATAAATATTATCACTTTTAAAAAATCATCTTTTAAAAATTAATTTTTTAAACTATTTTTAAAAAATAAAAGTTTTACCAAACTAAACTTAAAATAATGGGCGAGTGTTATTCATGCAAAATCATTAAATAAGTTAAGGATAACTCTAAACATTTAAATCTTTTTATAAATTTAATTAAATAATAAATTTAAAAATAATATTAATTATTTCTGATTTTTATTATAATAAACCAACTTAATTACACTTAGTTAAAAAATTTTAGATATATAATATTATTCATACGTTAATATTAATAAAAATAGCAATTCAGATATATAACAATCTAAAACCTTACTGAATTATTGTATTATATAAAAAGTTTACAAATAATATAAAATTTGATTTCCTATGTGCACATGACTTTCAATCTAACCACCGCCACAAGATAGACATAGCTCACGAGTCAAGATGAATGGTGCGGTGAGGACTCATCTTCAAGCTCGCTTTTTCTTCGTAAATCCATGGTTTTCTTTCTTTGGTAAGTTCTTTGTGGCTTTGGTTATGTTGAACTTCACTTTAACTTGGATTATGTTTGTTGAAGAACAAGAAAATGGGAGTGATAGTGTTTCCCAATTTTTATTTATTTTTCTAATTAATTAAATTTCGTTACAAGTTGCTCACTAAAAACAGTAAAACACTATACCTTGCTAATTAAGGGGTTATGATGAGTTTATCTATTTTTTTATTGGGTTTTAGATTTAACGTGTAATTTGTAATTTATAAGTTTCACTTAACTATTTTTTTAAATGATAATCTTTTTCATCAAAATTATTTTTTATGTAACAATCGTAATAAAATTAATAAAAAAATTAATTATTATTATAAAATATATATAAAAAAGTTGTATCCAATCCATATGGTAAAAAATTATAGATATACATACCCATATATATAATACGTAAAATACATTATATATGTTGATGAAAAAGAAAACATATAATGCATGCATTATCTTAACTATATGTTTATATAGGTAGAAACCATAAGATATTCTTTTTTCTGTTAAGGTAAGCACAACAACTTTAAATGTGTGAAGTGTTAAGATATAAGTCATTAGGATTTGTTATACGATAGAAAAATTTTCAAATTCTTTTATTTGTTTTATTTAATATAATGAAAAAAAGTTACTTCTTATAGGGTTTTTTTTTAATTCTCAAAGAAATAATTGTTAGATTCCTAATTTATTTATGGAATATATATTAATCATACTCGTAGATTAAACTATTTCATAACAAATAACTTATATGCGGTGATTTCATTTATTGTCATAAATGGGGAATTAAATAAATTATTATTATTTTTTATTTGAAATTAAATAAAAATAAAGTTAGAGATACTATTTTATTTGGATTTTAGAATTTAATAGATGTCACACTCAAATTTAAATAGTAACGTCAAAATTTTGGTCCTTAACACATCAAAACTAAATTTGTTCTTTTTCTATTAAAGCTTTAGTTAAAGAAGATCAAAGAATCAAATTCTCTCGATTATGCTCACGAATTCAGGTATGCTTTCGCGCTCTCAGGTATATGTTTAAGAAGTTAAAAAATTTTAAGAATTTTTAATAATAATTAATTTATAAAAAAGGCTAATTTCTCCGATCCAGAATTTGAGTTGATGTTGGGGAGGTTCTACTCCACATTTATTATTATGTATCACAAAAGTACAGCTTCCATGAATGTGTAAAGGCAATTTAGCCCACTACTTCTAGGTCCCATAAAAGATGTGAAGTTGATACTATTTTGTCCTCTCTCCATTTCATGTGCAACTAATAAACCTGGTTCCAGCTATATCACTTTGTTTCTTTCCGGTATGTGAAATAAAATCACAGAAAAATGTTAAAACATATTACATATAAACAGAGAAATATGCATCCCACCCACTATTTATAGCTAGTAGTTTTCCACTTTATAATTGTGACACTTCAATGGAAATTGACATTCATCATCACCTCAAAGGAAACGATGATGACGATTGTGATGATGTACTTTAATTTGTTGGATTTACTTTCTCTATAAAATGATACTATACATATAATTAAGCTTATTAACAAATTTACTTTTCAATTAGATATTATAATATTGATTTATATACTTAGCATAATTGAATAATTATACATGAATATTATTATTGTTACTATTAGCTAGCTAGGAACAACATGAGGACCCATATGTTTATATAAAAAAGGTTTTAATTAATTAAGTAGAAAAAGTTGACATGCCCTACTTCATGTCTTTTTAATTTGTTGCTTACTACCATCAAAACCAGCTGCCTATGTTACCACTCCAGCAGCAGTAATACAAGTACAAACAAATTAAATCATATAAATCAAACCCACTTGTATCTATTTTTATATGTTGTGTGAAGTCATTATATTGTGGATATATATATAGATATAGATAGCTCTCTCCGTGCAAGCAGGGGAATATTGAAAGGGACCATATGTCAATTCATGCACATCTAATTTCATATACATGTATCTCTCCATAATATTCAAAAATTTAAAAGTAAAAGTAGTGGGGTTTGTATCTACCTAGCTACTTAGTATCAAATTATTATTCATATTCAATAAATAGTACTAGAAAAAAAATACTATTTATATACTAATATAGTTGTTACTAATTAATTGCATATTTAAATTATTTTTTAATTAATAAAATAAAAAATTTGTGTTTAGTATTTATTATAAATAAGTGTATAGCTATACAGAGATTGAAACACGCATTGACTAGATGCAAAGCAAAATCAACATATACACTACTTGACTCGAATCTTCCTTCACTACCCTTTACCACTATCCATAATTGTTGGTCCATTCTTGTAGCTTATAGTACCTTTCAATTCTTATGTGAGTGAGTGAGAGAAACTATATATTATATTAGGAAAATTCGTATATACGGCTTGGTCATGATAATAATTAATGCATATGTCGAATTGTCTATGGTGCAATATGTTATAAAGTCTATTGAGCTGTAAACTACCCCAAATCTATGATCATAACTATGGGCCAATAAATTAAGGTATTAGCAAAACCAGGAAACAAGCTTTGATGAGATGAGATTAGGGAAAAACCACTCAAACACTAAAACAAGGGGTACGGTCAATTTATTGAAACTTGTTATCAATTGGGATTGCTTGGAATGAGAATTTCATGTTGATGGGGGTATATAAGTATAATAGTAGTTATCAATAGTAATTATTAGAATAACACTTCTTTTTGGCGTCTTAATTAATCTCCGCTGTGTACTAAATTAAATAAACTAGTTTTTGCTGCCATACATTTGGCATTTCAATAGTCACTAGCTTAGCTTGAATGTCAAAGTTGCTTTCTTATTATTGTTGGCTTTATCTTGTTGTGTTTATTTATATTTTGTCCATTATATATATAATTCTTTTACCCTATCAAGGCCCACACTAATATTATTTAGTAATGATTTGCAACATTATGGGGTGTAAACCACTCTTGGTTTTCAAAGCCCACCTTTTTTGTAGGTCTATTATTATTCCATGCATGACATGAGAGATGAGACTAAAACAGCAGTAAGTTAATTAGTTCCAAAATAATGTTTAATTACAATATTTATTTGCCATATGGAATATTTTGGGTATATTATCCTCGTGCACGGGTGTATCAAGTCAATGTGATAAATTTTTAAATATACAGATAAATTCGCATAAATGAAAGAAATGATTTATTATGAAAACTAAAAAAAACACATAAATATATATGTCATCATTAAGACTGCGTTTATTTTTAGAAATAGGACATTAAGACAGGGATACAGAAATACAAAATCGTGTTTAACAAATAAGATATGGATAGATATATTGTATCCAAGAAATTAGTGTATTTTGTGTCCATGTTAACAGAAAAGACACAGAGATACTAATAAAGGATACAACTTATTTTTTATTTTTTTATTATTTTTATTAATTTTTTATAATTATATTTTTTTTATTTTAGACTAAATAAAATATAAAAATACAAAATTTTATATCTTTATCTTTTATGTCTTGTTTTCAGTGTCTTGTCTTACCATCTTAAAAACAAAAGCAACCTACAGGTCATGATATATTATTGGTCATTCATGTAATCATGTTCATAGAATTAGTTAAAATTGGAGTAATACCTCAAATAGGCCCCCAAGAAATTTACCATTCGACAGTTTTGTCCCTCACAAAATTTAATTAAGATTTCGACCCTGAGGTTCTCAGATATCCACCAGATACGTCCCCAAAACCGTTTGATCCGGTTAAAGTGGTGACGTATCAGGTTAACTACGACATGTCACCTCCAAGACATTTTGGTCCCCATCTACGCTGGACAAAACGACGTCGTATTGGAACCAGGGGCAAAACGACGTCGTATTGGAACCAGGGGCAAAACGACGTCGTTTCGGGGAGGACAAATTCGTCCCCACTTAGACAGAGAATGCAAACGGTGCCGTTTTCATGTGGGGGGACCTATTTGTCTTATAATAGTATCTTAGGGAACCTATTTGACCTATAATTCATGATGTTAAAAGAAGTTATATTTACTTCAACACAAACCTTAAAAATATATTGACATTAGTTTGTTCATTTATCAAAATAATAACATAAACCTGAGAACCCAAACATGTTAACCACACAAATATTTGGCTTCAATAGCAACACAAACCAAATCAAGTCAAAAGAAGGTTTATTTTTTTTCAACATAAACTAAACGAAACCATTTTAAATAATATAAAGTCTTCTTCCTCCAACATAACAAAAGGTGATAACATAACTAAGATAACAACTTTCACACTAATTCTTAGAAGCGTCATTTCTTGAAAGACTGGTTCAACCCTGGTGTTGAAATGAATTTGAACAATTTAGATACTGTGCCACTGGTTGCAGCTGATATTGTCTCAGCACTAACAGTTCTCGAATTCTTGACCCTAATTACTGTCTCAATTGGACGTCTAAAGGAAAGTTGAGATTGGAATAAACAGTATTGTTATCACCATGTTTTACACAGAGTTCAACTACTTATATTAAGCCACTTACAATCCAAAAGTACGTCCTTGTAAGTGGCTTAATGTAAGCAGTTGAACTCTGTGTAAAACATGGTGATAACAATACTGTTGATTCCAAGATCAACTTTCTTTTAGTTGTCCAAAAGAGATAGTAATTAGGGCCAAGAATTTGGGGAGTGTTAGTGCTGAGACAATATCAGCTGCAACCAGTGGTACAGTATCTAAGTTGTTCAAATTCATTCCAACACTAGAGTTGAACCAGTCTTTCAAAAAATGATGCTTCTAAGAATTAGTGTGAAAGTTGTTGTCTTAGTTATGTTACCACCTTTTGTTATGTTGGAGGAATAAGACTTTATGTTGTTTAGAATGGTTTCGTTTAGTTTATGTTGAAGAAAATAAACCTTCTTTTGACTTGATTTGGTTTGTGTTGCTATTGAGGCCAAATATTTGTTTGGTTAACATGTTTGGGTTCTCAGGTTTATGTTACCATTTTGATAAATGAACAGACCAATGTCAATGTGTTTTTAAGGTTTGGGTTGAAGTAAATATAGCTTCTTTTAACATCACGAATTATAGGTCAAATAGGTTCCCTAAGATACTATTATAAGGCAAATAGGTCCCCCACAAGAAAATGGCGCTGTTTGCATTCTCTGTCTAAGTGGGGACGAATTTATCCTCCCCAAAACGACGTCGTTTTGCCCGTGGTTCTAATACAACGTCGTTTTGTCCAGCGTGGATGGGGACCGAAATGTCCTGGAGATGACATGTCGCAGTTAACCTAACACGTCACTATTTTAACCGGATCAAATGGTTTTGGGAACGTATCTGGTGGATATCTGAAAATCTCAAGGTCGAAATCTTAATTAAATTTTGTGGGGGAACAAAACTGTCGGATAGTAAATTTTTTGGAGACCTATTTGGGTATTATTCTTAAAATTGAATTAACATGTAGATTCTGTTTCTACATCTAATTGTGTTATAATGTTTTCTGGACGTGAAAGAGATCTATTATAAATCTAATATTTTTGAGTTTTAAAAATAAGGTTTTTAAGTGGTTTATAAGTGTGAGATATCTTTATAATAAATATAATGTAATGTAATATACTACTTTTAATTTTTCTCCTTCCTCTTCGAAGTATATAGTTGTGACTGAATGTAATACAAGATGCCAGTTGTTTAATTAAGCGCTTTAATATTTAATTATGCCAACAATTCAAGTTGTTAAGATACACCAACTACGAGACGTAATAGATTAATTCGACTAATTAATATCTTATATTATTAATGGAGCATACACGTTTGGATTTATATATATTTTTTTAATATGATTTTATATAAACCACTTGAAATATATATGTTATATGTCAGCTACTATCAACTCTCCTATTATTAATAAATCATTATGAGGTGAAATTATTCTTGAAATTGTTTTTTGTTTTCCTAAAACTCTAAAATTAAATAAGTTTTTTTTTTAAATATTCTATGTGAATATATATAAGAAAATGGATAAATATTATAGAACAATAAAAATCAGTTAATAATTAACTAATTAGTATGTATTCTGAATATGTACTTTTTATTTTGAATTTATAATTTTTAGAATAATTTTTATGCGACATTTCTCTAAATCCTATCTTAACGCAGAATGTTTATACATCAAATTATCCTATTATTTTTCCATAAAAAGAATATAAAATCATGTGTAGGTCAAATTTCGACCCAATTTTAAATTTAGAATATATAGATGAATACAGATTTTTTTAAGGTTTCAAAACAATTCGAAAAAGACAGATGACCATTTAAAATTCTTTCACCATAATATTGACATAACTTATTATATATAGTTGTGTAATTAGGGCTAGCTACTTTGCATCTTAGTTATTTTATGGTTAAGAAGAGGATAAGAATGATCTCAGAGGTTTGAGTTTGAGGTTTCTTTCAGTAATTTTTTATGTATGTCAGTCCGAGCAACTATATATTATTAGTTTGACATACAGTTGCTTATTATAATTTGTATTTTAACTTGGTATACATTATTTTATTATTTAGTATTCGTGTATTATATTTATTAGAGTATAATTAGGATTAATTAGTATTATTTAGCATACTTGGATATTTATTATAGGATATTACGTTTTTATTATTTTGATTCTCTTAGTTTTTATAAATATTCTTTTATATTGTATTATTCTATACAACTTGAATACACACAAATCTTTTTTTCTATTTCTCTCTCTTACTCTTTCTAACATATATATTCAAGTTGTGTGGAACAATACAATATAAAAGAGTATTTATAAGTGCTAAGAGAATCGAAATAATAAAAATATAATATCCTATAATAAATATTCAGATATACTAAATAATGCTAATTAATCTAATTGATTCTAATTATACTCTAACACTCTCCCTCAAACTCAAGTGACAACTTGATTTTGAAACTTATTTAAAACAATGAAATAGAAAAAATGCATAAACTAATAGAACGGGTGTAGACGGAAGTGTCAGAAGGTAGTGCAGACGGAACTGTTTGAAACAAGCGCAGACGAAACTATCACAAAGAAAGGCAGACGGAACTGGCACAAAAAATGCAGAAAGAACTGCCACAAGAAAATACAGATGGAACTGCCACAAAAAAACAGACAAAACTGTTGGAAGGAAGTGCAGACAGAACTGATACAAAGAAACGCAGTGTAAGAATAAAAGAAAGGCAGAGAGAAAACAAAGGGATGCAAACAAAGTATGGAAGAAAGAAAATGAATAATTGTTATGGATGTGAATTCCTTTGATTTTAATTGAATTGAATACATTTTGATTTCACTCATTTATATAGTTTCCTAACTTCTATAAATAACAAGAGAGCATACTATAAAATAGTTTCCTATAAAAGCTCCTTAACTATCCACTATTTTCTCTCTTTCATACAAAGGGAGGCAGAAAAAGGATGAAAGAGAGAAAATGGTAGATAGTTAAGGAGCTTTTATAGAAAACTATTTTATAGTATGCTCTCTTGTTATTTATAGAAGATAGGAAACTATATAAATGAGTGAAATCAAAATGTATTCAATTCAATTAAAATCAAAGGAATTCACATCCATAACAATTATTCATTTTCTTTCTTTTTTCTCTTTAATAATTATATAGCGAGTGTATTATTGTGAGTAATGTTCAATTTCATATTACTTTCTATCTATTAGAAGTCAAAATTCCGCTGCAGACTCAACAATTGGTATCAAGAGCCAACGTTATATTATTCATTATTTGAGTGGTAAAATTCAATTTTGAATATAATGGCTTCTACTAGTAGTAATGTCAAAGTAAATAAATATGAAATCGAGAAGTTTAATGGGATTTTTTCCTATTGGAGGATGCAAATGAAAAATCTGCTTATATCACAAAAATTACACAAGGCACTAGCGAGAAAAGAGAAAAAGTCGGAAGGAATGAAAGATGAGGATTGGGAAGAATTAGATCTTGAGGCACGGGCTGCAATAATCTTATGCCTTGAGAGGAATGTTGCTTTCTTAGTGAATGAAGAAATAACTACAGCAGGCGTCTGGACAAAGTTAGAGAGTAACTTCATGACGAAGACTCTAACTAATAGGATCTACTTAAAATCTAAATTGTATACATACAAGATGGAGGAAGGCACCTCAATCCGAGAATATATCAATAAATTTGATAGGATCATATCAAACTTAAAGAATATAGATGTGAAGGTTGATGATGAAGACCAGTCACTCATATTGTTACTTTCATTACCAAAGTTCTATGAAAATCTGGTGCAGACATTGATGCTGGTGGGTGACACTCTGACCATGGATGAGACGAGAACATCACTTTTAGCGGATGATCTACGTAAGGTTGCTACAAGTGTAATGTCATCCTCAAATGGAAGAGAGTATAATGATCAAGCACAAGGATTATTCGCGACTAGAGGAAGGACTAATGAAAGAGGAAAAAGTAATAAGCATAGAAAGTCTAGGCCAAAATCTAGACCTCACGCGGAGAGAACATGTTTTAAATGTGGTGAGGCTGGATATTTCAAAGAAAATTGTCCAAATAAGAAGATAACTTTCAAGAAACAGAACAACGACAACTCAAAAGAAAAGCAAGAAGTAAGCTACGTCTCAAATGATGAGGAGGATTGTTACTCTGTAACAGAACAATCTTATGAAATTTCCGGTAAGTGGATTCTTGATTCAGGAGCCTCTCACCATATGTGTCCAAATAGGAAGTGGTTTAATACCTATAAAAGCATAAATGGTGGCACAGTTTTAATGGGCAATGATCATGCTTGTAAAATTGTGGGATTGGGTACTATAAGAATCAAGATGTATGATGGAGGAGTAATAACCTTAAAGGATGCGAGGCATATTCTAGACTTGCGAAAAAATCTTATCTCCATAGGTTTGTTGAAGAAAAATGGCTACAAAATAGTTGTGAAAAATGGGGTACTAAAATTTGTTTGTAGTTCTTTGGTAGTGATGAAAGGAGTTCGTCATGGTAATCTTTATTCTCTTTGGGAACCATAGTCACAGGTGAGTTAGCAGTTGGAATCGGTGGAAGTAGAGATCAAACAAATTGCACAAGAATATGGCACATGCAACTTGGACATATGTCAGAGAAAGGTCTATCATTACTTTGTGGACAAGGTTTGCTGAAGAATATGAAGAAACCACAAATAAAATTTTGTGAGCATTGTGTGTATGAAAAGGCACATAGGGTGAAGTTTTTTACAAGCAAGAATAAAAGCAGAGGGTTGTTAGACTACGTGCATACTGATATTTGGGGCCTATCTAAAGTTATTTTTGTTGATGATTATTTCAGGTATGTTTGGATTTACTTCCTCAAACATAAGAATGAGATATTCGATACTTTTAAGCAGTGGAGAGCAATGGTTGAAAACCGAATAGGTAAGAAGCTGAAAATTCTACGATCTGATAATGACACAGAGTACACGGATAGGACTTTCAAGGAGTTCTGTGACCGTGAAGGCATTGCAAGACACTGGATAGTTAGAGAAACACTACAACAGAATGGAGTTGTCGAATGACTGAATCGTACGCTACTTGAGAAGGCAAGGTGTTTGCGCTTTAATTCGGGGTTAGGTAGAGAATAGTGGACAAAATCGGTTGCTACAACTTGCTACATAGTGAATCGATCCCCACATTCTTCTCTAGATGGAGACACACCTTATAAGGTGTGGTCAGGAGAACATGCAGATTACGAGAAACTCAGAGTCTTTAGATGCACAGCCTATTATCATGTCAAAGATAATAAGCTTGATGATAGAGCTAAGAAAGCAATCTTTTTAGGGTATCCAAGTTCAAGGCTATTGTCTTTGGATTGTAAACGATTCTAAGTTTATAATTAGCAGGGATGTTACCTTTGATGAACGATCTATGGTAGCTTTGTCTAAAGATATAATGCCAGATGATAGTGATGTTGGAAAAACTTCAAATACTCAAGTGGTGGAGATAGAGTCTAAATACCAACAAATAGACTCTAATAATGTTCAGGTGGAGCATCCTAATGCTACTCGAGATGGTGCAGATGATGAACTTGATCATGAAGAAATTCAGCGAAAAAATGCACATGCATTACAACAGCAGCAACATGATTCTTTGGCATCTACTAGGCCAAAGAAGAATTATAAATTTGTTCAGAAGTTCGGGTCAGAAAAGCCTTTGAGACGTTATGGACAGGTAAACTTGGTAGATTATGCACTCTCAGTGGAGGATGATGAGCCGGTCACCTTCAAACATGCTATCAAAGACAAAGATAGAGAGAGTTGGTTGGTCGCTATGGAGGAAGAGATGCAATCTCTTCATAAGAACAAGACATGGGATGTGGTCCATTGCCCATGGAAAAGACTGCAATTAGTTGTAAGTGGGTGTATAAAAGAAAAGAAGATTTTACTAAGTCAGATGGTAAATATTCAAAGCTAGGTTAGTAACAAAGAAATTTGTACAGAAAGAAGGTTTTGATTACAATGAGATATTTTTTCCTGTGGTGAAACACACTTCTATACGAGTGCTTTTAAGTCTTGTCGCTCATGGTGATCTTGAGTTGGAACAACTAGACGTGAAGATTGCATTCTTGCACGTTGACTTAGAGGAAGAAATCTACATGTATCAACCTGAGGGTTTCAAGGTTGAGGGTAAAGAAAGTCAGGTATGTCGCTTGAGGACATCGCTATATGGATTGAAACAATCTCCTCGGCAATGGTATAAGTGATTTGACTCCTTTATGTTAAAAAAAAGTTTTTTTAGAAGTAATTATGATTGTTGTGTATACATTCGTAAGCTTCTTGGAGGTGATTATATTTATCTTCTATTGTATGTGGATGACATGCTTATTGCCTCTAAGGGCAAGGCAGAGATAGATATGTTAAAGGTTCAACTTGGTAAAGAATTTGAAACAAAGACTTGGGTGCTGCACGAAAAATATTAGGCATGAAAATTAAAAGAGAGAGATCAAACCAAAAATAGTTCTTGAGCTAAAGAGGATAAATTGAGCACGTCATTGAAAGGTTTGAAATGAAAAATGCTAAATCGGTGGTAATGCCGTTGGCCCCACATTTTAGGCTCTCTGGTAAACAATCTCCCACAATAGCAGAGGATAAGGCTTACATGGAAAATGTATCTTATGCTAGTGCAGTCGGTAGCCTAATGTATGCTTTGGTGTGTACACGCCCAGATATTTCACAGGCAGTCAGTGTTGTTAGCAGGTTCATGGCAAACCGGGGTAAGGCACATTGGGAAGCAGTCAAATGGATATTAAGATACTTGAAGGGTACCATTGACACATGTTTATGCTTTAGTGAAAAATCATATCAAATCAGCGACTTTGTTGATTTTGATTATGCTGGTGATCTAGATAGAAGATGTTCTACGACTGGTTATCTATATAAAATACAAGGTGCTCTAGTTAGTTGGCGATCGATGTTACAAGCTACAATGGCACTATCTACTACAGAGGTTGAGTACATGGCAATAGCAGAAGGGGTGAAAGAAGCATTGCGGCTAAGGGGTCTTCTAGATGATTTGGGGTTGAAGCAAGATTGCGTAAATCTGAGTTGTGATAGTCAAAGTACAATTTATTTGGCTAAAAATTAGGTTCATCATGCTCGTACCAAACATATTGATGTAAGATATCACTTCGTGCACGATGTTATAGAGAAAGGTAACAGTTCTCTTATAAAAGTACACACAGATGAAAATTCTCCTGATATATTGACTAAAGTAGTGTCAGAAAACAAGTTCCAACACTGTTTGGAATTGCTCAATATTACTTCTTGTTAGGCATTACATGGAGAAATAGAAGAACTACGATTGGTTTGATCCTGAATAAGGGTGCGTAGGCAGTCATTGTAAAAATGATGCAAACGGATATGAATACCACACTTTGATCGTCCAAAATTTGAGTAGATTTCAAATTGTAAAGGAGGTAGAGAATTGTGAGAATAAAAGAAAGGCAGAGAGAAAACAAAGGGAGGCAGACAAATGATGGAAGAGAGAAAATGGTTGATAGTTAAGGAGCTTTTATAGGAAACTATTTTATAGTATGCTCTCTTGTTATTTATAGAAGTTAGGAAACTATATAAATGAGTGAAATCAAAATGTATTCAATTTAATTAAAATAAAAGGAATTCACATCTATAGCAATTATTTATTTTCTTTCTTTTTTCTCTTTAATAATTATATAGCGAGTGTATTATTATGAGTAATGTTCAATTTCATATTACTTTCTATCTATTAGAAGTCAAAATTTCGCTGCAGACTCAACACACAGATAGAACTGTCATAAAGAAACGCAGATAGAACTGCCACAAGAAAACACAGACCGAACTGCCACAAAAAAAGTGTAGATGGAACTGCCGGAAGTAAGCGCAAACAAAACAGCTTGAAGGAAATGTAGACGAAATTGACGGAAGAGAACGTAGACAGAATTGTCGGAAGAGAATGCAGACGGAACTGTCGCAAGAGTGACCAATTGTTGAAAAACTGTCGAAAAGATGGCAAACTGTCAGAAAACTGTTGAAAAGTAACAAATTGCGAAGAGATGGTAAACTATTGGAAGGTGACGGAAAACATACGATTTCTCCATGAGAATAAGTAAGTGATCAATTAATGAGTTAATCGATGAGGTGAGAAAGCATCTAAACATTAACAAAAGAAAAGAAAAAAAAGACATTGAAAAAAGTATGAAAGATCGATGATTTCACCATAAGAAATCAACCTATTCACTTCAAAGAGGATAACTTGGCTATACTTTTTAAAGAATTTTAAATCACAAAAATAAATTATTGAAAAAGAAAACTGATTAATTACTCCTTAAACATCTAAAATATTACACACGTTAATATGTAATAAAATAAAATGTCAAATTATTTCTTTCTGTTTCCAAATTTTAAATAATTTAATTTCTTTCTCAATTTTTTAAAAATAAAGGAACCAATTTTTCATTTACCAAAAAATAAATGGAGATTAATTTATTATTTTATTTTATTATGAATTAATGTGTTGGATATATTTAAATAAAGTTTAAGAACTATAATATAACTTGTCAATTCCTTTTTTTTTCCAAAGACTTATTTATCCATATCAAAATCTTCAAAGACCATCATTTAGGTTTACAAAAGAAGAAATCCTATCTCGATATACTAAATAGAAAATATCAATAACAAAAATCTGTATACACTGAATTATGGATTTAATTGTGACAACTTACACTTGTGACATCAGCTAAATATATATGAGGATTGAGGAACCACAATTTGATCCATGTTGCTCCTATTTTATATTTTCTTTTGATGACAACAACTTCCCACTTGGAAATAAAATGCTAAGCAATTATTTTCAGATTTGGAGGCTAGCTAGGTGAGTAGTTATATTATATATATAGAAAGGTACGTATTTTTTAGATTTTATGACAAAAAGTTTGAATGCGCAAGTGGTTGAATATGGCCTTTGCCTTTGAAATTTTAAAACCGGCTTCTGGGAAGCCCGACAAGATGGGAAGACTTGATGATAATTATATAACATGATTTCTTGTATTTATGTGATTGGTCCATCCATCAATTCAAAAACATTGGATTATTGTTGTATCCATTATTATGTTATGGCTCGACTTGCAACTTTGCTTTTGACTTGGGTGACAATTAATGTATAGCACCTAACTTAGTAGAATTACATACACGACTAATACTTGTACTATACAAGGAATCAACACTGTTTTGACAACATGAACAAGACATAGATTCGGTAACCTTAGCTTAACCCCCAAGTGCTAGAGAACAAATAAATATCGAATATGACAAAGAGAAAGGTTAATTAGTTAATAAGTGTTAAGTGATCAGCTAATAAGAATTAGTTAATAACCAAAGCACATACAAAATATAGTAATATTTCAATCAAACAAAAACAAATAATCATCTGAAAAGTAAAAAATAAATAAATAAATAAATAAAACAAGAATTATACTACATGTACATCAAAATCAGCCACTAAAGTCAGTTACCAATATAAAATATATGCTGGAATACAAATACATTATGAAAATAAATTAAATCACACATGTATTTATACACAAATACATTGGTGGCTGATTTTAGTAGTTGATTTTGGTGTACAAATAACATTTCTCATAAAACAAAGCACATACAAAAATGATAAACAAAATTAGAAAATCATTCATGCACATTCAAAAGTCATCAACAAAATTTGGAAAAGAGAATGAGCAATGAGTGAGGGAAAAGAGTGGGACAGTTTATTTTGATTTTGAAACTGGTAAGTGAGATGAACACTTAATAAATTCAAATTTCTGTGATTTTAAACAAGTGAAAAAAGTGTGAGACATTAAATTTGGATGTGTTTCTATTAACTGAATAACAATTACCTAGCACTAGCAGCACTATAACTCATGTATTACATAGCAATTTTAATCTAAAACTTGTGTTTACAAAACTTATAAAGGGTGTAATTAATTCACATGAACGAATTAACATTATTTATATGCACTTTGCACTTTAAACTTTGAAAATGTACATTGATCTTGTACCTCAGATGATTGCAAGAATCTTCAAGAACTTTGGCTAGAAGGGTTCTTGAATTGCAAGGAGTATGGAGATCTTCACCACAAAGCTCACCGGACCATGTTGAAACCGGGGCCTTGAAGTTAAAGAAACTCAAATTGTTGAGAAAAGAGAGAAGACAGGATTCTGAGAAATGAGAAGGAAGATGAGGGAGAGTGAATATTAGAGAAGGGAGAAGAAGAATACAATCATCTAGAGGGGTGAACCTCACTCTGCATCTAGTATGAGTTTTGCTTATATACTAGTCAGCTAACTACTATAACTAACTTGCCACTTGTGGTAATGCCCACTCAACATATACTTCATTTCTTATTTTTTGTGTTATTTCACTTCAAATATTTGGTTAATAAAATTAGGTACACAAACATAATAGCTTATTACTTATATCATTGGAAGTGATAAACTTTTGTATCTGTTATATTTATTGATGAAAACATGAGATAACAAGTTCAATTTTTCCTTTAATTAATTTTGTCATAGAAACATATTCCTTTTTCTAAAATACTGTTTATGTATTATTATGTGATTCCCCTTTTTTTTATAAAAAAAAAAAAGAAAAATCTTTTTGTTATAAATTTACATTAGCTATAAGCTATTATCATAAAATAAAATGCATTTTCTATACAATTAAAAATATGTGGGTAGGATGTAAATGATCCTCAGACTAACCAACTATTTCCTGGATCTTTCCTCACATGACTCTTAGCCATTTTCTCCCTCCATTTAAGGGCTTCTTCCCATTTTCCCTCTGCACTATAAATATTTGAAAGTAGAACATACGAAGCATGATGGCTGGGATTTAATTCTATCATCTTCAGAGCAGATTTTTCTCCAATCTTTGTGTTATTATGATTGCTACATGCACTCAGTAGTGTTCTCCATGATGCTTCACTTCCATCCCTTTTCACTATTTCATAAGCTTCCTCTAGCCTCCCTGCCCTACCATAGGCATCAATTAGGCACGAGTAATGCTCGGATTCTGGCTTAATCTTGTATCTATGAAGCATCAATGTAAAGAAATTCGAAATATCTTCAACATAACCGCCATGACTACAAGCTGATAACAGAGCTAAGAAAGTTACACGGTTAGGCATCAAGCCATTCTTCTCCAACATACTGAAAACTTTTATGGCTTCCAATGCTTTTCCATGATGTGCATATCCGCATATCATGGCGTTATAAATTACTTCATTCGCCTGTTGTTGTTCAACGAAAACTTTCTTTGAGTCCTCCATGTTTCCGTATTTAGCATACATATCTATAATGGAACTTGCAACATAGACATCTTGGTTGTAACCAGACTTGATGGCAAAAGCATGGAATTGTTTTCCCACATCTATTGCTGAAAGCTGCGAACAAGCTGAGACGCATAAAGGAAGGCTATAACTGGTGAAAGTGATTCCATCGGCTAACATCTCTTTGCATAGCTCTAATGCTTCAAATTCCCTCTCATTTTGTTTATAAGTTCCAATTATAGAACTCCAAGAACTATCATCTTTATGAACAATGTCAAGAAAAGCTTTGTAGGAACAATCCACTTGTTTACACTCAGAGTACATGTGGACTAATGCATTGCCAACCAAAGTAAGATGACTTATACTTGATTTCACTATAAGTGAATGGATTTGTTGACCAGCAGTTAAATCCGGATTATTCTTGCAAGACTTCAGAACAGCAACTAGAGTGGCACCTTGAATTTGCGAAGATGTAGTTCTTCGAAGTTCTTGAAACAGTTGCATGGAGAGATCAGATCCCATCTCCAGCTGAGCATAAGTCAAGATCATAGAGTTCCATGCTACAATATCTTTATCATCAATCCTTCTAAACAACTTTTCTGCATCTGCTCGTTCACCAAAACTGCAATAGAGAGACAACAACACACTTGCTATAAAGCAATTGTTTTGATGCCCATATTTTATCATTTGGCCATGCACTTGAACTCCAGTGTTCAAGTCCTCTAATTCAAAACAGGCTTTTAAAGTACTTGATAACACATGCTGCTCAAGCTTCATCCTCTGTCTACATAAATCCTTGAAGATATTCACAGCTTCCTCGCCTCTATTGTTCTTGGTATAGGCTGTAATAATCGAATTACAAAGAAAACTATCCTTTTCCTCCATGTAGTCAAAGATTTTCCTGCAAGAATTTATGTCGCTAAATTCAGCATACAAGTCAACCAGAGTACTGCCAACCACCATATCAACTTCGGCACCAAACTTAAACACCAGCCCATGAACTCCCCTAACTTGGTCCAACAACGAACAACACTTGAACAAGCCAATAAAAGTACTGTGATCAGGTCTCAAGAAATGAACCTCCCTCATTTCACTAAACAACCTCTTCACCACACCAAATTTACCAACTTGAGCAAATCCAGAAACCATGACATTCCAAGCAACAAGGTCCCTCTCCAACAATTCATGAAAGACACAACAAGCACTTTCAAGATCGCTGTCACTGCTAAAGTACATATACATAAGAGAGCTCCCAGCAAACTTGTCCCTCTCAAGGCCACACCGAACCAACAAACCATGAAGCTGCAAACCAACATCCCTCAAACCAGGATCAGCACAAGCGCGGAGCAGTGCAGATAACGTGTACTCATTGGGACTCTCACCAACCTCACGCATGTGATTGAACATGTCAAAGGCTTTTGGGAGATACCCATTTCTAAGATTTGCAGAAATTAAGGTTGTCCAGGTAACAACGTTCTTATGGGGCATTTGGTCGAACAGGTGGTGGGTATAGCTGAATTGACCACATTTTGAATAAAGGCTCAAAAGGTTATTTGCCAAATGCGTCTGCGAGATGCATTGGGTGACTACAAGCTTTGCATGAATTTGTTTGCACTCTGCGAGCGTTGTGGGGTTTGAAGACTTGGCCAATGACAGCAAAAACTGGTGAAGAAGATGAATGGATTTAGTTGGCACACGATGATGGTCAAATAGCACATGCATTGGCCTTTGGACAATTCATCCAAATTTCCACTAAATCAAATTGGTCCCCTAATCACCTGAATATGTGATCTGGATGACAATAAGTTGCGAAGTTAAACATGTAATAATACTCCATCCAATGAATTGGCAACCAAACAAAACATGAAAAAGTAATAGTACCTTCAAATCATTCAAATTTCAGAATGGCCTTAGCTGTTTGGGGCTCTGCCCATCTGGCATCTCAATTTCGATTCAAGAACAATCGGTAACAGCAATGACAGCTAGATTTCAACGGTGCTTGAAATTTTGTCACAGCTCACAAATTTCATGCACCAAAAAGCAAAAGAATTACATTATCAATCGAATAAAAAAAATGAACACGAACAACCAAAAGCAAAGTTGAACGAGAAATAACTGGAACGTACTGAGAGGAGAAGAAGAAGGAGGTGGGGATTGGTGGCGAGGTTCACCGGAGAAGAAAGTAAGTGTTTGTTTTTTGGAGTTAGTGCTTTGGGCTTAAAAATTGTTTTGGGCTCTGCTTATGAAGCCCAATGTAGTTCTTTTTTTGATACACCAATTATCCATAAGTTCTTCGGGATTTTTCTATTAAGTGTGATGTAGTAATAGATATATGATAGCAGACAATATTGTAAATAGGGGTAATACTATGGTGCTGAAGGAGAAAATTTTTAGCAGGTGCTGAAATTAGGAGGCGATGTAGAAAAGTTTACGCGTGTATTTGTTGTCTTCAAAGTTTCAATAATTTTTACAGTGTGCTCACAAATTGATGAAAGAAGAAAGCTAATTAGATGTTATTTTATTTTATTAATGATGATGATTAGGTTGTTGGACTTTTTTTGAAAGTATGTAATATATTATGGGATTAAAAAAGATTGGGTGTTGTGATAAAAAAATATTGTATGGCTCGATAAAATGAATAATGATAATAATAGCACAGTAATTATAAATAATTTCTTGGTACTCACAAAAGAAATTGTTACGATGGGTAACCAGAGATAAATGGGTTGGATTTGTTAGGTTGACCTAATCATTTGAAGAAGGGGACTCTTTGACCGGATTTGCGTCTGGGTGCTTCCGTCCGACTTGTGTATGTATGAGTGAATGAGGGTGGTACCTTCAAAGACACTCCGATACCTAAGTGAGCAAGGGTCTAAGCAGGTTTAGAGAATATTGGAACTTAAGAATACCTGATGGGTGTCAGTGTATTTATAGTGGTGAACTAATAACCACCGTTGGAGTAGTGCCACCTTTTAAGGTGGATAACCGTCTCTTTATCTTAGGAAAGTTGAAATATGACTCTTGGAAATGGGTTAAGAGATTTTAGGGGTAGTTACTTATTTGAATAAGTGTTATCTGCCAGCTATCCATCGAACCCGACTTCTTTAGGAAGGAGTCTGTGTCGAATCCGACTTCTTTAAAGAAAGTCGGTGAGTAGTGAAGGCCAACTTTTGAATTAAACATTTTTTGTTTATTTGAACTTGGACCATAGTGTTGGGTCAGAATAGAAACAGAAATCAAGTCCCAAATAAAGTGTAGAAGGTGTTGTGTTGGTGGTGGTGGCATATACGTTTTTATGCTTATTCTTATTATTGGGTTTGATCAGAAGTCATCCACATGCCACAACTATCTCAAAATGTAAGACCCCACCACTTTACAAATAATAATAATAATGCATCTTCGTTATTTATACAATATTTAGGGTTAATTGCATGTTATATGTAGCCTTTAGATTTTAAAAAATATGCGAAATTTTTTTATTTTAAATGTGAAAATAACTAGACCTTTTAATTAATTTTTTAAAATATTTATTTTAATTAAAATAAGTGTGTAAATTATGCATAGATTTTTTTTTAATCTTTCTTAAATATGCCAAATGATATAAAAAGACACTTATATATAGCTAGGTTCACAAACATCGCTATTTTATGTATGTTTTTTTTAGTAAAAATAGGAACACTTGAAAGTACGACTTTTTAGATGAATATGAGGATATTATGCCATTTGAGTTACAATTTATTAGACTACCTCGTGTGTGTTAGTTATTGTTTGTTTTAGGTATGAACAATATATGAAAATATATTTTATGAAATTAGATTACTCATAATTTATTTAGTACTATTTTAGATTATAAATATTACTTTAATATGACTCTATTATTAATTATAGTTAGTTTTTTATTTATTTTGTTCTTTTTAATAGGATGAATAATTTATATTTTAAAAAAGTTATAATGATAAATATAATATACAACTATCACAATTACAAATTTTAATAGAGGTAAACAAATAATAAAAAAAATTTTGTACACAGAAAAAATAAAGTACAAAAAAAATAGAAGACAAGAGTTCAATTCATTTGGGACTTGATTTTTTTTTTTAGTACCAATAAATTATATATAAACAGTGTGAATATTTTTATCATTATTCATTTTTTTTTAGTTTCCCACGGTATTTCCCAACCCGACAGGTTAAGGACTAATCCGCCGCGGTACTGAGCTCCATTTAAGGGTTTACCACTGGCCAATGGATTGTTGCATGCACAAGGCGGGATTCGAACCCCCGACACTTGCTTAAGCGGACTAGTGAGCTAACCACTAGACCAACCCAATTTGTTTATCATTATTCATTTTATCGGGCTGTACAATGTTTTTATCACAACACCCAATCATTCTTGGACCTGCAAGAGATTATATACCAAACATTTTTGGACTCTCAAAAAAAGTCCAACAACTTAATCATCACCATTAACAAAATCAAACGACATTTAATTAATTGGCCTCTTCCATCAATTCTCTGACACACTGGAAGACTTGTTGAGAACCTTGAAAATAATAAACACACGCGTAAGTTCCTCGACAACGTCACCTAATTTCAGCACCTGCTGAAAATTTTTTCCTTCAACACTATAGCATTACCCGATAAATAGACCATATATTTTGATTTAGTAAGGTTAGTAACCTTTCCAATGCACCGCAAGGCTTGGTTTAGCAGCAACTATGTTTGCTTGCTAGAAGGTACACCGAGTTCAAATTTTGGCTGAAGCTGGGTGTTGGTTAAGAACTCATACTATCCATAGTAGTGTATATGAGTGTGTTGTGTGAGTGCGTGAAACATAGATATACTAAGATTGGAAGTTGTCCAATTCGCTTGACCAAAAAAAAAACCTTTCCAATGAAAATGAGTTTTATTTGCAGTTAACTAAGAATTTAATTTTTAATTTATTCTATTATATAAAAATTGGATTTTTACTTTTAATGATAAAGTTGACGTGGCATGGTTTTAGAGTGTTTTTTGATTTATTTCTTTTAACTCATTAAATACAATTCACTACGATGGATTTATTATATCAACTAATTGATTTGATTAGATATTTAAGTATCACACAATTTAATATTATGTATATCAATTAATTGAATATAATTGTTAAAGTATAATTAGAATCAATTAGATCAATTAGCATTATTTAACATATTTGAATATTTATTATAGGATATTACGTCTTTATTATTTCGATTCTCTTATCACATATAAATACTAGGACTAGCAATGGATAGGGTTTGGAGTCTATCCTAACCCTACCGGCGGGTTAAAAATTTCATTAAAACTCTACCCTACCCTACCCTACACGCAGGTTGACAATCTCTCAACCCTAACCCTACCCGCACCCTAAAGTTATAAACCTTACCCTATTCGTAGAAATATCAAATTTTTTCAAAGTAAATATAAAATTCAATCATTTTGAATTTTATACATATTAATAACATAAAAAATAAAAAATTAATGCTCTAAATTACTAAATTAACTAACTAGTTTAGTGATTGCATACTTATTGTAAGTCATTACATAAAGGATGTCGAGGGTTCAACTCTCACTTCCTTTACTATATACCTAATTTTTATAAAATATGTCATGTTACATATGAGGTGCAAGTAGGGTAGGGTATGAATTGCCAGCCCTATATTAAATACCCTTTTATATTGTATCATTCTACATAATTTAAATACTCACAAATATTTTTTCTACTGCTTTCTCTTATCCTTTCTAATAATAATAAATACAATTTAATTTAGTTAGAAGTTCATTGTTTTATAGTCTTATATATATATATATATATATATATATAATTGTAAAAATAA
>NC_029772.3:12020392-12038808 GCF_000817695.3 Arachis duranensis | reverse complement strand
TTTTAATCCTTTTATCTTTTTTTTTTCTCTTAAAGTGTAATTTTGTTATGTATTAACTTTGTTTATTTAATGAGAAAATATACTCATGTTAATTCTAGTTATCATATAATAGTTTATTTTTCTCCTATGTATTTTAATTTGTATGATTACTATTGATTTTGCTGTTTTTGTTTTCTTGAATTATTCTTTATTTTTTTATGACTTGATAATTTAGATAAAAAAGCAAAGAAAGAAAGAAAGAAAAAAATAATGGCCAAAAACGAATGTTAGAAGTCTAAAACAACATCATTCCTCAGTATTATTATTATTAATATGAACTTTATTTTTTTTCTAACATTATTTAATATGAACTTTATTTCTTTTTTTTAATTATTAATGCTTTTATTATTTTCTTTTCTAATTATAAATCTCCTTATAATAATTTTTTGATAGAATATTTTTTTGGTCTAATAGATTTTTTTCTATTTTTTATCAAAAATAATTTATATTAGAAGAAAAAAAAGATACAAATTAAATTTTAAATTTAAATAAGATGTGCAAAGAATAATTATTGAATTCATTTGGTCGATTTAAACTTTGTATTGTCGTCATTGAAAATTTCAAATACTATTATAAAATTCTAGATTTTTTTATCTTATTGTTTTTAAATTATACATTATACTGTGTATTTGAAAAGTTTCATTTTTTTAAAATAAATGTGACATTATATACTTTTTTAGATACAAAAGGATAATGAAGTTGAAGTAGTGAGTAACAAAATTAATTATATAATAAGATACAAATTTTTAGAATTTCTAGCATAATTAACAAATTTTTAGTTTCAAAATAAATTTTTACTCTACTTTTTTCTTTTATTTGATTTTTTATATTTTTTATATTTTATTAATTAATTATGATTGTAATAATTCATCACAAATTTGTGTTTTGTAGAGAAAATTTATCAATCATGAAATACACAAGACTTAACAAAAAAATTTAAAAAATATTGATTAATTACAAAATAAAAAATTATGAATTATGCTTTAATTATGTTGTAAAATATAAATTGAGGCTATTTAAAATTTTTTTTTTACCATTAATGTTAACTTAAATTATAATAAGGTAAAAAATAAAAATTATATATAATAATTTAATTTAATTATTTATACTACCAAAATTATTTTTTATTATTTTCTATTTGTTTTTATTCATTGGTAATCTAATTTTTAATATTAAAATATTAAAAATAATTAGTATTTATCTTAATTAATTTGAGTTTGTTAAGTGATCATCTCACTCGTCTGCTTAAACAACTATTAGGAATTAGAATCTCGCCTTGTGTATATAGCAATCCATTGGCTAGCAATAAACCCTTAATAAATGGAGTATCAATACGTGGTTAGACTGGGCAAAAGTTCCCGAATACGCGAGTACCCGACCCGTCCATACTCGGATAGAGAGAGTAATAACTTGACCCCATTCGAGGCAGATTTTGCTCAGGACAGGACATGGTCGGGTTTAGGGTGTACCCGCCCCGGATATACACATATAAACACTTTTAGGAATTAGGATTTGCCTCACATCACAGATTCAGTTATTCATAACTTTAGTCTATACTCTATAGCCATGCAAGATAAACTCAGTCATCCTCACTCAAAACCTTCTTCTTCTCGGCTTCTTCACAAAAAACCACATAGCTCCGTCATCGTTGTTGTTGAGTCCATCACCGCCTACCCCTTCACAACTCCCATCTTCCTTCACAGCTAGGGACAGACCCACGTTTAATATACAATTTTTTTTTAAAAAAATTAATACTTATATACATATATACCACTTATTATATTATATTTGTCTCAAAATAAAATATAAATAGTTCTTTTGTATTTTATGTTAAAAAATATTTTGTTAAACTTAATACATAATAATAATTAAATATTACTGAACAAAGTAGATGTCACAATAATTATATTACTAATTGAAAAAAATCAATTTAATCAGAGAAAATTTTTATTGAAAATAGACAATTAAAAACTATCAATAAATAAAAATAAATAAGATATAATACATTAAAGAATAATTTTGGTAGTATAAATAATAAAATTAAATTATTATATACAATTTTTATTTTTTACCTTATTATGATTGAAGTTAACATTAATGGTAAAAAACTAATTTTAAATAGTCTCAATTTGAATTTTACAACATAATTAAAGCACAATTCATAATTTTTTATTTTGTGATTCATCAACAATTTTTAAATTTTTTGGTTAAGTCTTCTGTATTTTATGATTGATAAATTTTTTCTACATTAAAATACAAAGTATATAATTAATTAAAAAATCAAGAAAAAATTATAAAAAATCAAATAAAAGATAAAAAATAGAGTAAACATTTATTTTGAAACTAAAAATAATTTGTTAATTGTGTTAGAAATTTTAAAAATTTGTATCTTATTATATAATCAATTTTGTTACTCACTTTAACTTTATTATTCATTTATTGTATCTAAAAAAAGTATATAATGTCACACTTATTTTAAAAAAGATAAAACTCTTCAAATACACGGTATAAATATAATTTAAGAACAATAAAATAAAATATCTAGAATTTTAGAATAGTATTTGAAATTTTCAATGGCGATAATACAAAGTGTTTAAATCGACCAAATGAATTCAATAGTTTCCTTTGCACATCTTATTTAAATTTGAATTTTAAAATTTAATTTGTATCTTTTTTTTCTAATATAAATTATTTTTGACAAAAAAATAGAGAAAAAAATTTTTATTAGACAAAAAAATATCCTATTAAAAAATTATTATAAAGAGATTTATAATTAGAGATGAAAAGAATAAAAGTATTAATAATAATTAAGAAAAAGAAACGAAACTTGTATTAAAGAATGTTAGAAAAAAAATAATAAAGTTCATTTTAATAATAATAATACTGAAGAATGATGTTGCTATCTTAGGCTTCTAACCTTTGTCTTTGGCAATCTTTTTTTTCTTTTTTTTTTGTTTTTTTAAATTATCAAGTCATAAAAAAATAAAGAACAATTCAAAAAAATGAAAATAGTAAGATCAAAAATAGTAAGATTAATAGTAACTATACAAATTAAAATACATAGGAGAAAAACAAACTATTATATAACAGAATTAACATGAGTATATTTCTTCAGCGTTAAATAAATAAAGTTAACGCATAACAAAATTACATATAAAGAGAAAAAAAAAATTTAAAATATCCAAAGTGATAAAAAGATTATTTTATAGAAGACTATAAAATAATGAACTTTTGACTAAATTAAATTGTATTTATTATTATTAGAAAGAGTAAGAGAGAGCACTAGAGAAAAGATTTGTGTGTATTCAAGTTGTGTAGAATGATACAATATAGAAAGGTATTTATAGGTGCTAAGAGAATCGAAATAATAAAGATATAATATCCTATAATAAATATTCAGATATGTTAAATAATGATAATTGATCTAATTGATCCTAATTATACTCTAACAATTATATTCAATTAATTGATATACATAATATTAAATTGTGTGATACTTAAATATCTAATCAAATCAATTAGTTGATATAATTAATCCATCGTAATAAATTGTATTTAATGAGTTAAAAAGAAATAAATCAAAAAATATTCTAAGAAGCATGCCACGTCAAATTTATCATTATTAAGTGCAAAAATTTGATTTTTATATAATAGAATAGATAAATAGATATCTCATTATTTGTTATTTTAATTTTTCTATTATATATATTTTTTATATTTACCACTCAATATATTAAAATACAATTTATATTTAGATAGGAATTACATAGATATTTAATTAAAAGAGTATTTTATTTTTTAAAATATAATAACAGTTTTAATTTCTTTTATTTTTTTACATTTTTTTGTGTTTTTTTTAAATAAAAGACAAACCTATAGAAAAAATAGGAAGAGATGGTAGTATTTATTGAAAAGGAAAAAAATAAATATAATTAAAATTCGTACATTCAAAATGTGTTTGAACTTTGAAAAATAAGATGAGACATGAGAACACACAAACACTTGACTTCAATGAATCTGTTTATACCATTCAACTCAGTGTTCTTTAACTTTCTGTTTTCTTCACTTTTATTTCATATGAATTTATCAGTACCAAACATGTATCATATAAAGTGTTTTTTAACTCCATCCTAATCCATATATTATCTTTGCTAAACAAAATATAAAAGGAAAAAAAGACAGCAAATAAATTAAAATTATTATTATTTAAAGATAAAATGATAGATTAGTATTTTTGTATTTTAAATGAATTAAGATCTAAATGAAAGATAACGTTAATTTAAAAAAGTTAAATTAAAATTAACTCAAACATTGATATTTAAATTATAAAAAATTGATTTTCATATTTTATAAAATATTATACTCGCGATAATTATAAATATGACGCTACTTAAAATTAAATAAAATAACACAAATAAAATAAATAAAAAAATAAAAATAACTTAATTTTGTATAAAATTTACCTATAAAATTCTGTACCTAAAAATGAATTTAATTTTAGCATATTAATAATATAAAATATTTTATATAATCATTCAATTCAATTAGATTTATTTATTTAGATCATTATTAAAAAATAAATTTAACATACCGACATACAATTATTTTAAATTAAGCAACAATTATCAATACTGCATAAGAGACACAATATTTTACTAAGAGTGTTTGCCATATGGAATAATTTTTCAATTTTTTATACTAATATTGAAAAATTTATATAATACTATATAATAATATTATCATTATCAATACTATAAAAAAATCACCTTGCTAATATAATATTATCAATATTATATAAATCATCTTTGTATTTATTTTTCTATGTGGATATAATATTTAATTAACACGTTAAGAGATATATAATATTTCGTTAATACATATATAATATAAAGTGATTTACAAATTATTTTATTGAATATTATAAATTAGAGTGATTTATAAATTATTATTAATTCGTATATAATGTATAATTAAATTTAGTAAATTCAATTAGAATAAATAACAAATTATTTATTTTATTTTAGACTTTATTAATGAATAAATTAATTAACTAATATAACAAATTACAATTAATGTAGTAAAATTAATTAAGTAATATATATTATAATAAATTATATTAATATTTAAATATCTAATCAAATCAATTAGCTGATATAATTAAGTCATAATCGTAATAAATTGTATTGAAAGAATTAAAATAATTAAACCTGAAAATACTATTCGGAGTATGCCACGTCAGTTTCATCATTAAGTGCAGAAATTTGATTTTTATATAATATAATATATTTAACTAATTAAAGTTAGTAAAATTCAGTTATTTTAATTCTGGAAACTTTTCTAATAATAAATTTCAATTGATGCATTAATATAATTTTAATATTTATATGTCATTAATAATAATAATCTCATTTTAAAGTGACATTTTATCCCCAATATATATATATTTCTTTATCTTCTTTTTATTTCTCTGTTATATACACATAAAATTTATTAAATTATTTCTCTTCCATCTAATAATTTTGTTTCTCTTCTATTTATATTTAAATTCTTGCAATATTTTATTGGATCTTATTTTTCTAAATTTTATTTTAATTTATGTATTTATTCTTATTACATCAAATATTTTTTATTTATGTGTAATATACATTCTTATATATGTTACGGAAATATGATTTGATTCTGTTAACTTGCCAAATTTTTTTAAAAAATCTAAAGCTAAAGCAAAAAAATATATTTATAAATATTTTACATTTTTAGCTAAAAAATATAATATTTTTTGCCATATTTGTTGAAATTCTATGTTAAATATGAATATTAATTTTTAACATAGAATAAATATATTTTAATCTTTTTGTATCTGAAAATAATATTCTATCAATGTTAGAATTATTTAGATGGATAAGTAATAGTGAATATATAATTATTTAGGATAGATAGAACTAAGTACATCTTTTTATTGAAAATACTAATTTAAAAATATTATATTTAATTTTCAATAGTCAACCTCTCATTAAACCATTGTATGTTCAAAAGATTTTTAAAGAAATGAAAGAATTTTAAGTATATAATTTTTTGTAAAAATTTAATAAATTTAAGATATTTATTATCGTTGATTAAAAAAATAAATTGAAATGACAATTTAATATTTTTATACTCTTAAAATATTATTTATTTATTTTTCTAACATTCTTTTTCATCCAATGATCACATTAATATAATTTAATTCAATAACATTATTTATCATCATTTGATTGAATAAAAATATTATTTTATCTGAAAATTTTAGAATTTCTCAACCTCAATATTATCCATGTTAAATCATTAAGAAATATAACTGAGAGCGCGGAAGCGTCCATTCATTCAAGAGCATGATTGAGATCAAAGAGCTTGGTTCCTGTGGTTCTTTGATCTTCGTTAACCAAAATCTTCTGTATCTCTGATAAGACTGAATCACAAATCTACTGTGGGAAAAAAGTTACGGAGGCGAGTTTGATGTGTTGGAGACCAAAATCCTAAAGTCATTATTTATATTTGAGTGTGACACTTATTTAACCCTAAAACTCAAATAAAATAGGGGGACTGCTGCATATACAAGCAAAAAAGGCCTACAAGTGTTACAAGTTGGCCCAGCCCAAGATAAAGACACGCGCACTCACTCCCTTTGAATGGAGCATCAGTGCCACGCGCATAACTCAACCGTTACGTTTTGCAAAAGGCGCTCGTTATGGCGCACTCTTCCACTTCTCCTTCGAACAAAACACAAACCTTCAAACTTCGAGCAACATTCCAAACCGAAAAGATAGAACTCGTCGCAGAGATTAGCAGAAACCATCAACAAAATATAGAACTCTCGATCAACAATTTCAAGAGAAAACGAAGAAATATTACTCAAGGTACGTTACTATTTTACTCATCTTGTAGATTTTTCACATTTCGAAATCGAAGAACTAGGTTTTACTGTTCTTCTACGTTCTTCTAGGTTTTACTGTTATTCTTGTTCTATCTCTCATTTTACTATTTTTAATATTCTTCTTGTTCTACGTTTTAATGTTCTTCTTGGTTCTAGGTTTTACTGTTCTTCTTAGTTCTTCTCGTAACTGATTTTTAGGAGTATATTGCGTAATTTGTTGGGTGTATATGGCATAATTTGTTGGATGTAAATTTCTGAACTGATATAGTGTAATATAATCAACTGTTGCAACTATTCTGATATTTCTTGTCCTTGTAATATTGGTTGTTCTTGGGTGTATATTGCATAATTTAGTGGGTGTATATGGAGTAACTTGTTAGGTGTATATGGCATAAATTGTTGGGTGTATCTGATTCATATCTATGGGTGTATCTTACTGTTATCAATGGGTGTATCTGACTCATATATATGGGTGTATCTTACTGATATCTTTGGGTGTATTTTTCATTTCAGAGAAAATGGCAGCGAAAAACCAACCTGGAAGAAATGTAAGAGCAAATATATGTCTTACATGAAATCAGTTTTATATAATAGAATTATATCTAACTATAATTTTATTTTTGTTTATAGCAAACAAAAGACCTTAAGTGTGCAACACATCTCTTAAGTGATAAATTCAGAAACATGAGTGAGGAAAAAAAACAATTGTGAGGGATTTGGGATTCGGTGGCTTGATGCACATCCCACCACTAAGGGTGCATCACCAAGTGTTAAGGGAGCTGGCTAACAACTTCAAACTAGGGGAGAACAGACTGGAAACGGGATACGGTTCTTTTAAAATAACACCAAGAAAAATAGGTGATGCGCTTGGCATCAATGTAACAGGTAACTCGCTAAAAACTATAGGTGTATATTAACTGATGCTTGGGTGTATTTAAGTTGATGCTTGGGTGTATTTGAACCGACTTTGATACTTTGTTGTTTTCCTTTTTGTAGGAGATCTATTTCCTCAGAAAGTCGATTATAAGAAACTTTCTGAGGATGACAAAGTAATTTTTAGAAGATTCTAGGGAAGACCCTTAAAAGTCTTACAGATGAGATGATGGATATTGGCATTGGTAATGAAGAAGAACGCCTAATGTTCAAGAGGATTTTCATCCTCTATATACAGATGGCGTTCCTTTTACCAACGACAATAAACAAAATCTCGCCTGTGCACCTGGCCCCAATTTTTGAGATGGACAGCATAACGGAGCGAAATTGGGGGGCATGTTTTAACCTTTATGGTCAAGGGCATAACTGACTACAAGGAGAAAAAGAAGAAGGCAATTGATGGCTGCCTCTTTGCTCTGATGATAATTTATTTTCATCTTTCTAAAAACAAGGGCAAGAAGAGGGCTGAAAGACCGCCAAAACCTTGGATTGCCAACTGGAGTAAGGAGCAGTTGGTCAAAAGAATGAGTGCAGAAACAGAGGAAATTTTGGTAAGTGTATGTAATATGTTGGGTGTATTTTATTTACCTGAATGCTGCTAACTAAAATATCTAATGTTTCAGGAGATTGTAAAGATGGCGGAAACAAGAGAGAAAATGAAAAAAATAGAGAAAAAAGAAAAAAAACAAGAAATAAAAAAACAAAAAAAGGAAGGCGAGTTCAACATCGTCTTCGGAGACAGAAACAACTGACAGTGATAGTTCTACCTCTGAGTCTGAGACTCAAGAAGACTCAGAGGATTCACCAAGAAAAAAACCCAGCAAAAAAGAAAAAAAGTAAGTACCATAATTGGGTGTAATTTCTTCGTCGAATTGGGTGTATTTTGTTTATCAAGTTGGGTGTATGTTGTTTATTATGTTGGGTGTATATTTTCGATCCAGTTGGTTGTATCTTGTGCATTCATTTGGGTGTATTTTATATCTTTAGTATATTCTAAATAATGATTGTTTGCCTTCCAGAATGGACTCCAGAAAAAGAAAGAAGAGTCAAGAGGATTCAGAATCTGAATCAAGTGCTGAGTAATGTTCTAAAATTATTACTCCTTTCTTTTGGCCTCATTATAAAGATTTCGTGTATTAACTGAAGTGTCTCTTATTAACTTATAGAAGCGAAGAATTATCACCGGTGGAGAAGCAAAAGAAAAAGAAAAAGACACAAAGAACACCAAAAAAGTAAGCACTTCTTTGGATAATATTCTGTGATAAAATTAATTTTTTATTTCTGATTCATACTTATTTTTTCCACCCAGAACACAATCCAAAAAGAAAAAGGTTGTTGTTGAGCATTCATCTCCTGAAGAAGATCAATACAATGATGGGTACAGTACCTCGTAAGCTATATTACCGTCTATCATCATAATTATTTTTGTTAACATCTTTTTTTATATGAATGTAGTGAGAGATATGAAATAGAAAGTGAAGATTTAGATGAATTATTAAGGAAAATCAATGAAAAATCTGCAGCAGAGGGGTATGTCTTGTTGGGGTGTATATTTCATATTTTAGTGTGTTTTCTTTGCTAATAATTGTTTCTTGTTTCGCAGGCAGAACGAAGTTGACCTGCTATCAACAGAAGGTCACTATGTCTCCTCTGAAACGTAAGAAGCTTTATTTAATAAAATCTTGTTATCATGATTTGGGTGTATTTTGTTGATCAAGTTGGGTGTATGTTGTTTATTAAGTTGGGTGTATTTCGTTTGTTGTGTTGGGTGTATATTGTCCATTCTGTTGGTTGTAGCTTGTGCATTCATTTGGGTCTATTTTATACCTGTATCATATTTTGTCTGAGTAACATAAAATCTGTTTAGAATACCAGATGTGAACTTGGGAAGTGATGATCCTTCCTCTCAAGGATGCACAGAACAAAGTAGTGTAAACAACCCGGCAGAGAGCATGTAATTTCTCTTTCAAATAACCGTTACTTTTGTTCTTCTATTACCTTCTACTTCTAATTCTGTATATATTTTTTTTAGAAAAAAAAGCCCTTTATTATTTTATTCGAGAAAAAAAGGGAGGAAAAAAAAGCAAAAACTGCAAGTATGTAAGTTCTCAAAAAACAAAGTCTGTCTTCTTTTTGAATTGTTCGGGTGTATTTATTGACTTTCTTTGGGTGTATTTTAGGTTGAGTCCGGTTCAACAGTCAGCCAGTGAGCCGGCTGATTCGAATATGATGGTTGTGAGGGAACGGACACCGTCGGAAGCACTTGCAATGTGAATTTTTCAAGAATATTTCAACCTTATAACCTTATTATTTTCAAAGGCGTTGTTAACCTTTCATTTTTCTTCTTGTTTAGAGTTCCGATTCAAGTTTTTGTGCCAGTGTCCCAAACAACCACTGTGCCAGAATTTGAAGAAACACCTGAGACAGATTTTGAACCAACCACTCTGCTACAAATTGAAGGAACTACAAAAACGTAAGAAATAGTATTATTTGTTTAGAGTTTGGGTGTATATTGGGTTATAGTTCGGGTGTATATATGCTAACAGTTTGGGTGTATATTGTTCCTGAATAGTTTTTTTTACGCCATGATTAATTTGTGTGTAACTGTGCAGCACTCCTGAACCCCCCAACAACTTCAAGAAAGCACACCCACGCTTCCCCCAGCTCCAACTAAAATGTAAGTTCATCAGACTGAAATCAATCTTTGCTTATCATCCGTATATTCTTATTCTTGTAATACGTTATATATGATGACACAGTTATCCAACTGCAGAAGACGCTACTGCCCTATTGATGATGGCACAGACAACATCGTATGCTCCTAGAATAGATTAGATGCCATCATTCAGCCTTGGCCTCACTGATTCAAGCCAAGAAGAAGCATCAACGGAGGAGGGAGCATCAACGCAGGAGGCAGAAAGGGCAAAATCTTCAGAAGCTGCAAATTTGCTAGAATAATTAGATAATTTGGTACAAAAAAAGCAAGAAATGCAGCGAAAGAAGAAAGTAAAAGTCCACAAATTCAAAGGGAGACTGGGGGAGAAAGTTCTGGGAGGTTTGAAACTCCTGCGGGAATAAATCAGAATACGGATGATATGAAACAGAAGTGCTACATCTGGGGGACGCGAGTGAAGACATACGCAGATGGTAGAACTAACAAGTATGAAAACATGTGCACTCTAATGGCCCAAGATAAATACATTTTGACAAAAATGCACATTGCATCACTCCAGGCAGCAACTTTTATAGAAGCTGAGGTAATATTAGAATAACATTAATGTTTTTACACCAAAGTTTACTGCAATATTTATTAATATAAATTGATTTCGGCATATATTTCTAGATTGTATCTGCCATGTGTCTCATCCTCAACCAGACAAATGATAAAAGGTTTCAAGAACAAGTATACTGTCTCTCCCCAATATTGTGGTAAGTGTTACTTCTACGAATTTTGTGTGTATTTTCTGTATTCATTTGGGTGTATTTTTTTAAGTTCAGTTGGGTGTAAATTGTGTAGTTATTTGGGTGTATTTATAGTATTCACTTGGGTGTATTTTCAGTATTTCATTTGTTGTTTCACAATTTTTGCAGAACATGGCCATTTCGAAGCACCCAAACGGGGAATTCATATCACCTAAAACCAATAAAGAATTCAGGGTGGAAGACTACCCAAGTTTTATTCCCTTCATAGATGCAAAAAAATTAACTTCGCATCCATATGTAAGTTTTCATTTGTAAAATTTGTTAGTACCGTTCTTTACTTATATGCCAAATAAAATAACACACTGTTGAAATATGGCAATCCTTCAGATTTTGCACCTGTTTGCCACGCAGACCATTGGTGGTTATGGGTGATTGATACAAGAAAGCGGAGATTTCATATACTTGACCCGTTACACAAGAAAGCTCCAAGCGATCAGAGAAAGCAGCTTAAAAAATTCACTGTAAGTTGGCTCTGTGTTCTCCTTTGGGTGTATTTTGTGGTACCATTTGGGTGTATTTTGTTAATCAAGTTGGGTGTATGTTGTTTATTCAGTTGGTTATATCTTGTGCATTCATTTGGGTGTATTTTATATCTTTAGTATGTTCTAAATAATCATTGTTTGCATTCATTTAGGTGTATTTCATTCGGGTGTATTACTGATTTGTTTTGGTATTTAAGGGATATGTAATTTCAAGAATGAGAGCATATGTTGGCGGGAAACCTCTGAAGAAAGGCGAGAAGGAGAAGGAAATTAAAGCATCATACGTTAAGATATCAGGCCAAAAATCAACGTATAAATTTGTGACTCTGAACATTAAACTTTCCTAAATGAGATTTGTAATTTATTTTCTTCATTTTCAGATATGACTGCGCTATCTACGTTATGAAGTGGCTTGAGTTAATTGAGGCGGAAAACATTAAAAAGGAGAAGTATGAATGGGATAATTGGAAACAGGTAACTGTCTTTAGAACTATATAACTCTGTATTACTTTACTGAATTAATATTGCTGTTTAAACAGAATATACTTTTTAATTGTAGGATGAGGTGGACCACTATAGAGTGGAGTATGCTTTGCGGATACTATTCAATGAAATGAGTAAAGAGAGAGATAAAGCAATTAGAGCGAGTAATGCAATAAGACTGTCGAAACCATCCTTCGTATTATTGAGTCCGTTTTGTCAGATAAATTCTACTGATATAGAAAATGTGTAATCCAACTGCTAGCTAGTTTGTAAATTGAACAAATGCTGTAAAAAATTTCCATTTATAAACAACTTCTATTCAATGAAATTTTTTTCCATAGTTAAACTATATGTGCTGTTAAACTGTCTGTGCTGTATTCAAAAGCTGTATTACATGTGGTTAAATATGAAAGAAAACATCAAGGCAGATCTAAACACAGATTATAAATTTTACACCCAACGGGAGTTTAATATACACCCAAGATTGCTTAAAATATACACTCAAATTGTCTGTGCTGTTAAACTGTCCGTGCTGTATTCAAAATGTATGAATTACAGGTACTAAAATATGAAGAAAAACATCAAATCAAATATACACCCATAACCTGCAATTCCACTGCTGCTGGTACTGTAAACTGATAATTCATAACATGTCCTTGATATTGGATGTTATTTGAATGCACCACTGATGCAGCATCAAACGGTTTATCTGAATATAACACTCACATATTAGCTAAACTATTAACGAGAAAAATAAACTCAATCACCACAAATTTAAAGAACATTACTTTTACCTTGCTTAAAACTTTCGTTTTCTTATTCTTTGTGGCATTTGCAATATGTTTGTCCAACTTTGAACCTAGCCTATTTTTTGGACATTCTCTTGTTTGGATCCTTGGCGGGCTTTGAAGCTCGTTAACGGATTCCAAGTTGGCGTCTTCGTGGGATAAAGAAGATGTCCCCTTCCTTTTGGCTTTTAATGATTCCATCTCAGCCATGACGTTATCGTACGCACGGTGCAGAATTGCAGTCAGCTCCTCCGATTCGGATGCAAATTCGCAAATATTTTGCGAACGAAAAATCAATTGGTCAAACCTCTTGCTTATTGGCTCCATCAGTGGCTCGTCGTGGCTGCTTTTGATGTGTGTGTGTCGCCTCTTTACCTTCTTGCTCCATCGTTCTAGTATATATCTAGGTGACACTTGGCTTACTTGTTCAAAGCTTAACACGCTTAGTGCGTGACGACACAGTATCCCTCTCGACTCGAATAATAAGCATTGGCATTTTACCTCGGCTACAACTGAGTCGTAAGTAACCACAAACTTGTTGAATATTGAGCTGAAAACTTGTTCTCCGACTTCGTATACTGAATAGCCTAGAGCGAAATTCGTTAATCTGGTGATGCAATTCGCCTTTCCTCTGAATTGCGCTTGGACTTTCCTAAACTTTTGATGAGTGTACACATCTTGAAACTGAGCTTCAATAGAGGATTTGGTTGCACACGGTATGACCGTATGAAAATCTACAGCATCTGATTCTCTCTCTGCTTGCTCCCTGCTTCCGAGGCAATTATCGTATTGTTTGACGAACTAAATAAGCGAGCTGTTCCGGGTGATAAACTTGTTAAAAAATGAATGCATGCTCTCGCTCTTTTGTGTGCTTCTCATCCCTACCCAGAAGTGGTGATCCAGATAGATAGGAACCCATATATGACGGTCTTCATACAGATCTGCAGAATACAGCCAAACACAGACTATAAATACACCCGAAAAAACATGCAATTTACACTTTTGCTGTAGATTTTAAACAAATATTACCTGAAAGCCACTTGTTCTCCACAAGACCAAAATTCAGCAGAAAATCATTCCAATTCCTATCAAATGAGTCTTTGCTATGAGAGTTAAAAACAACTTGGCTCATTTCTTGTTCAATATCTGCATGTCCCTTGTACCGGTTTAATTTGCTTGGAATCTTCTTCATGATGTGCCAAATACACCAACGGTGAATTGTTGTTGGCATACAGGCCTCTAAAGCCCTTTTCATTGATGCGCATTGATCGGTGAGAAACCCTTTCGGAGTGTTTCCTCCCATGCAACGAAGCCAACATTGAAATAACCATTTGAATGATTCAATTTCTTCGTTTTTCATCAAAGAGCATCCAAGAAGTGTTGACTGACCGTGGTGATTCACCCCGACAAAAGAACCACAGACCAAATTATACCTGAAACAAATTACCATAGTGCAGAATGCAAAATCATTAGGTACACCCCAACACATGCTTCGTATACACCCAAAAAACAGCCAATATACAACTCTGCTGCGGATTCATAAAAATACATTAATTTAGCATCATAAACAAGAGCAGTTTGTTACCTGTTTGTATTGTAGGTGGTGTCAAATGAAATGACGTCTCCGAAATACTCAAAGGCAGCTCTACTTCTTGCATCGGCCCAAAAAGCCAGCTTAATCGATTGATCCTCCTCGAGTTTAAGCTCAAAAAAGAAATTCTGATTCTTCTCTTTCATTCTTAACAAATATTTCCCGAATTCCTTTGCATCTTCTTGTTCGGAAACATTCTGCACTTCCCTGGTAAAGTAATTCCTCACGTCCTTTTCGATAAAATTTAACTCGCGGTGACCCCCGGCAGCCGCAACAAATGATTGGTAGGGTTTGCTTGGTCTGATACCGGCCTCCTCGTTATTCTCTATTGTACGACGAATGGACATGCTTAGTTCCCTGTGCTGTTTGAGCATCTCTGCTTTACTTGGACAGCATGGGTGTGAATGATCCAGCACAACTTTTGAAATGATCCAAGCACCGACATCCTTCAATGTATGTATATAAATTCTTGCAGGACAGTTTAAACCGGCTGTCGGATTCGTCTTCTCGGTCGGAGATATTTTAGATTTTCATTTTTCCTCTCTGCTACATGTAATCAATTGATTCTTAATCTCGTTTCCCTTCCTATTTGTGCTCCGAACTCTTGTAGAAAAACCTGCAACCTTGGCGTAGTTCCTGTAAAATTTTTCAGCATCTTCAAGGGTGGTAAAGGTCATTCCAACCTTTGGAATAAACTGGTCATCAACAACAGAGAGAGGCTGTAGAATACACCATGTCAAAAACTATAAATACACCAAACTATTGCAAATATAATACACCCGAACGGCACCAACTCAACTAAAATGAAAATAAAAGCCATAAGTTGTAAACACACATGCTGCAGAATACACCATCACAAAAAACAAAAAACACACCCAATCATGTGTGATATAATACACCCGAACGACAACAACTCAGCTAAAATAACAGAAAAAGCCATAAATGTAAATACACCCACACTACCGAAACAAATACACCCAAACAAGTTCTGATCTACACCCGAGCGTCTGCTATAAATTTCAGATAATCAATCAAAACTAATACATTACATTCAATCCACAGATTTATGTTGATGCGTTAGTCTCACAGTCAATGTTCACGAATTATTCAGCTACACAATGCTATACAAATTACTACAACAAAATTCAGAGTAAACGTATGTAAATCAAACCTCAAGAACTTCGTTAGATTCAAATTCATAATCCACTTCGCCCTGATTCAGCTGAGAATCTGACGTTGAATCAACCATTATCTTCAAAACGAATCCAAACTTTGATTTCAGTAAACAAAAACGAGGAGAAGAAGAAGAAGAACGAGAAGAAGAAGAACGAGAAGAAGAAGAAGAACGAGGAGAAGAACGAAGAATGAAACAAATCTAGAAATAAGGAGAGAAGAACGAGAAGAAGAAGAACCAGAAGAAGAAGAACGAGAAGAAGAACGAAGAAAGGAAGAAGAACGAGAAGAAGAAGAACGAGAAGAAGAAGAACGAGAAGAAGAAGAACGAGAAGAAGAAGAACGAGAAGAAGAAGAACGAGAAGAAGAAGAACGATAAGAAGAAGAAGAACGAGGAGAAGAACGAAGAACGAAACAAATCTAGAAATAAGGAGAGAAGAACGAGAAGAAGAAGAACCAGAAGAAGAAGAACGAGAAGAAGAATGAAGAAAGGAAACAAATCTTTTAAATTTGGTAGTTATATAGCGCGTGTATTGGACGTAGGGTTGCAGCGCGTTTTGAGGGTTTATTGGTTAATGAACTTGTAAAGCATACAAGCCATTAGGGCTTGTATGCAGAGCTTTTCTGATAAAATAGTATCTATGATTTTAATCTCATTTATCCAAATTAAAAATAATAATGACTTATTTAATTCAACACTTATGACAATAAATAAGATCACTGTTATATAAATCATTTAATATGAAATTACTTAATTTGCGATTATAATTAATACGTATATTGCCCATAAATATATTAAAAAATAATAATTTTTTAACAATCTTCCACTTGCGTTATACATATATATTTTTCTGAGATAATCATATCTTATAAATTTTATGCGCACATCTGTATGTTATTTCCCTTATTACTTAAATAATTTGGTATGTCTCATATATTAGTTATGAAATTACCACAGCTTTTATCACATTAGTGTCGTAACAAAACCACGATGATCGTCATACTAAAATACTTAACCACATAGATCAAATTTGAATGAAAAAATTCAGAAATTACATACAAAAATGATCTCATGCATGCCTATTTCTAATGGTCCAATTTGAATAAAAATTATATTTTATTCAGTGAATCAGATGAAACTGTAACGGCAACGTCCGGACTCATAGCGATAGCAACTAAGTGATGAGTATGTGGATGAAGAAAAGAAGAACTTAACAGAATTAAAGGGACTCAGCAGGACAAAGGTGGCGATGGGCTCAACAACGATTGCGACATGAGCTGTGAAGGAAGATGGGAGCTGTGAAGGAGTAGGCGGTGATGGGCTTAGCCACGACGATAACGGGAGTTATGAGGTTTTTTTGTGAAGAAGTCGAGAAGAAGAAGACTTTGGGTGTGGATGACTGGTCTTGCATGGGAATCACTGAATCTGTGATGTGAGGCAAATCCTAATTCCTAAAAATGTTTATATGTATATATCTGGGACGGGTATACCCTAAACCCGACCATGTCCTGTCCTAAGCAAAATCTATCCCGACTCGGGTGAAGTTATTACTCACCCCAACCGGGTATGGATGGGTTGGATACCGCGTACTTGGATACTCTTTCCAAGTCTAACCACGTATTGACGCTCCATTTATTAAGGGTTTATCGCTAACCAATGGATTGTTACACACACAATGTGAGATTCTAACTCTTAATAGTTGTTTAATCGAACGAGTGAGATAATCATTTAACCAACTCAAATTGATTAAGATAAATATTAATTATTCTTAATATTAAAAATTCTAAAAATTTGATTTTAATTATAATTTTGTAAAATATTTATAATAATAATTATTATATATTTTTTGTTTAATCTCTTTTAATAAAAAAATTTATATATTTTTATTAATTATCCCGTATATTTTTATATAATTTTATGTATTATTTTATACAAAGTATGAAAATATACACCAATTACCTATTATATTAGCATGTGTTTCACGATAAAACGGTGTAAAAACCACCAAAAAGTCAAATAAATTATTAAATTATACTCTATTTCTATCCCTAATTAATCGCTATTAATTATATACATGTTACTTGAACCAAGTAACTAAAAAACTCTTGACTTTTTTTATGTTGACATGTAACACCTTAATACCTAACAATTTAGTCGCATTCTCAAAATGGGAACCATCCTATAACAATTAATTAAGTATTAAGTGTTTGGAATTGCTGACAAGTTGGAAATTCTTTTCTGCATTCCAGCTCTAATTTGAATGTAATCTGATCATGTATACAATGAAAGCCAGGTGTACCTTGGTTTGGATCTTAATTTGTTATTATGTGTGTTTGGATTATAGTTTATAAACAAAATTTTACATAAAATTAATTTTATAAACTTGATTTTGATAAAAAGTAAATTTGTGTTGATTAAAGTGATTTATGTTTGACAATTTTTATATTAAAATAGATTATAATAAAATAAATATTATTTAGATTTCACTACTCAAAATCACTTTTAAATAAAAAAATTACTAAAATAAACATTA
>NC_029772.3:11946927-12019988 GCF_000817695.3 Arachis duranensis | reverse complement strand
TATGAATAATATAATATCATATATAAAAAATAAAGTTAGTAAAAAATAAATAAAAATTAAATATTAATAACTAAAAACCCTTAATAAAATGCAAAAATTCCAAAATGTTATTTTTTGTAAATGTGATTTTGAGTGCAAAATCACTCCTATATTCAAAAATAAAAATTAATCAAATTAAAAATTAAAATTTTCAAAAAATTTAAATGACTTTTTTTTAAGGAATTTGTCAAACACATTCATAAAAATAGTTAAGTAAACTTTACCATGTGAAGAATTTTCACGAGCTATAACCTATTGCAGTAAGTCACCACAGAAAAGAACTTATTGCAGTAGACTTTAATTTAATCGATCATCTGAACATGTCTCTTGCATTTGATTTCACAGTGCTGAATTGATATATTATTATAATGACATTTTCGAAAATGATACGGGTTGCCGTTCCTCTCATGCATTACAAAGGGATGTTACTTATATGCTATGACTTATCATTATTTTAATTTTTTTGGTATAGTTTGTTTTATTATTTATTATTTATTATACAGTTTCATCTTTCATGTTTTTTCAGATCTAGATTCTAGACCACCGGAAAAGATCGCAGTATTTTTAAATAAATTAATTTAATTTAGACGGACACTTAGATAAAGACGCTCAAAATATTTTTATATAAAAAATATTTGATCTTATTTATTGAATAGATTCTCATATATTAGATTTTTGACACATGATATAAATTAAAAATGATATCTTTATTAAAAAGTATTGCTATATTATTAAAATTGTTATTTTGATTCTGATGTCAATTTTTTAAATTGTTTACAATTTAAATTTTTAACAAAATATTTATTAGAGAATTATTTTATTTTTATTATTCTTTATAAATTTTATAATATTATATTTTTGTTTTTATTTTATTATCATTTTAATACTTTTTTATTTTGAGAATTTAATAAATTTTTATGAATTGAGTTTTTATTTAAAATTTTTAAAAAAATTTTTAATATTTTTTTAAAAAATTTATATTTTAATCTACTACTTCTTATTACTAATGGTTTTATTTTTAGTCTAATATTATTATTTATTTTTAAATTCCTTGAATAAAAATTTATTGTAAAATTAAAATTTTGAAAAATATTATTTTGTATTAATTTAAGAAATTCAGTATCATTTGAGTTAATATTAGTTAAAATTATTAATATAATTTTTTTTCTTAAAATTTTTAATTTATTTGTTGATTCAATTTTATTCAAAATTTATATTTTTATTATTAATTTATGTTTCTTAGAATATATTTTTAAATGTGGCTAAACAAATAACTTAAAAAAAAGTTATTTTTACCATTTTTATGTGAGTGATGTCCTTTAATTTAAAGGTGTAATATCCAAAATCCAATCAAAGAGAAAGAAAAATACAAAGTTAGAATCCAAGAATAAGCAAGTTTCTCTCGACTAAAGTTGAGAAAAATTAATATAATTATATGCATATTTAAATATATTACATTAATCAATACCAAATTAATAGAAAAATTTTTATTTATTCAATAAAAATAAAATAAAATAAATTCTTTAAATCTAGTAAAAAATTTTAATTTTCTTAAAATATACCTTATCCTAAATATATCGATAAATATTGATTTTAAATTAGTAAGCAGGAATTAAAATGATTAATTTTTTTTTCATTTATTAAATTAGTAAGGGATATATTGTTGTTTATTTGGGCATAGTCATGTTTGAGCAAAACTGATTCGTTGACCAAACCCCGCGCATCATCGATACCAACACCCATAGAAAAATTTGGAAACTTCTCAATCTCATTTGCTTCTTCCAATCACCAAAACCCAAATCTCGATTCTGGGTTCTGGGTTCTGGGTTCTGGTTTCTTCACTCAATGAAATGAAGCTAGAAACAAAAACACGAACATGAGCCAATGATGCTGATTATGTGTTTGATACAACAAAGTTAGCAGTGGTTCCTGTTCTTCAATTTGCGACAGAGGTTACAGTAATGGCGTGGAGAAATGGGTGTGAGGAAGTGGCCCAATCGAAGCCTCTGTTCCTCACGATCTACACCGTTGTCATCATTGGAATCGTTGTTTCCTTCTTCTATGTCTTCTCTGCAATTTACTCTTCCAACAACTTGCTCTCCTCACCTTCCACTGTTTCTTCTTCCTTCTCTCGTGAGTTCCTTTCTTACTTCTTTTACTTCTGCTGCGGTTACTCTTCCTTTTACTGTTTCTCTATGCGTTCTCGATCATGTGTGTCTTTTGCTTTCTCAATAAAGGTGTGTTTGTCTCAGCTTATTTCGCCGGAAAAGCACTTTTTTTAAGCTGAAGAAAGAGAGTAGATTATCATAGGAATCAGTTTTCAGTTTTTTTCTTCAATTATGTAGAAGATTTGTGAAGTAAAATCTCTTCTATGCCTCTCTAAAAATCATGCCTTTGCTTGTTGCCCTGCAAGGACTTGATAGTTTTGGCTTGAATCTGATGTACCCTTCTGAATTTTAGGACTGTTACAATGTTGCTGTGTGCTCATCATAGTGTAGAGTGTTCTTATTGTTGGAAGTCATTTTTCTGTTATCTATTGTTGACTTGTTGTATGCATAAAAATTGCAGCTTTTTGTGGCTGTGCTTGGTAGTTTTAGCTTAAATCTAGTATACCCTTTTAGCATGAAAGTTCATTCTTCCCGTAAAGAAGGTTTGTTTCGTGCTAATGGGAAAGGCTAAACCCCCTACATTGTGTAGTGTTCTTCTGGAAGAGCTTACTTATTGTTCAAAAAGACAAAGATGATCAAATCTATCACCTCTTTAGGCTCCGATTTGCATTTTGTGCACAACAAACAACGTTTTTCATTATAGTTCATCAATGCAATTATAGTCTGTGCACTTCTTTTAGTTGAGTTGTCTTTGTTTGCTAGTAACTTAGTAACCTTCCTATTTTTCTTAATGGTGTATTGTATAAGACACTTGTAACTTCTAGCCTTGTTTTTCTTCCATCATGTTTTCAAAGGATTTTGAAAGTTAATTCTTACTTTTCCAGATGATAATCAGCCTCCTAGGGATCAAACACTCAACATTTCCCAGCCAGAAGTGATTCATAATGTGCCCCCACCTTCTCTGGAGCCTCAAAATGCATCGACAAAGTCTCTATGGGATGTTCCTCCACTCGACAAAAAGATGCCCGCTTTGGAAACTTTCCGACTGACCAAAGAGCTGGTTCAGCAAAGGGTGAAAGATAATGTTGTAATAGTGACCTTTGGTAACTATGCATTCATGGATTTTATTCTGACTTGGGTGAAACAATTGACAGATATGGAAGTCACTAATTTTCTTGTTGGTGAGCCATTCAAGCCTTATTTTATGCTTCTTGCTTAGATGTGCAGTGATGCCTTGTGAGAAATGCATTTCTGGTATTTACACCATCAATTGATCTTTGTAAAATGTGTTTGATATCTATTCTTCAGGTGCGATGGACACCAAATTATTGGAGGCACTATATTGGAAAGGGGTACCAGTTTTTGACATGGGCAGCCATATGAGCACAGTGGATGTCGGCTGGGGGTCTCCAACATTTCATAAAATGGGAAGAGAAAAAGTTATTCTAATAGATGCCATACTTCCTTTTGGTTTCGAGCTGTTGATGTGCGATACCGACATGGTTTGGATGCAGGTGATCTTCATTTTTACTTATATGTTTCTGTAGTCATTCCGTTTTGAATAATATTTCAATTCCAAAAGAAGTAAAATTTGTATTGGCTACAATGTTTTCCTTTCATCTACTTTGTATGCAATGACAGAGGTTTCATTCAGTTTCTTTTCCAGGTTGCTATAGCATTTATTCAGTCCCTCATTCTTCCCTGATCCATTTTATCTTGTTTAATCTCTTTTCTTTACTTTTCTGTTGTCGTTATTATTATTATTATTATTATTATTTCTTATCTGTTGCATTTATTATGCACAATCTGGTATGCTACTCTTTGATAACTTATACATTCAATTATGCACTCATAAAACAGAACCCGCTTCCATATCTTGCTCGCTATCCAGAAGCAGATGTTTTGACTTCAAGTGATCAGTTAATACCAACAGTTGTTGATGATAGTCTCGAAGTTTGGAATGAAGGTGAAAATGATATGTTGCTGAGCACTTAATTGTCATGGTTTTAATTGTGCATGCTTTTTCTCATGTTTAGTTGTTTTCAATACTCTATATTGATGATATTGTCTATCACCTTTGAATAGTTAGTGGAGCCTACAACATAGGAATTTTCCATTGGAGACCCTCAGAGTCGTCAAAAAAGCTGGCAAAGCAATGGAAAGAAATGCTTCTAGCTGATGACAAGATATGGGATCAGAATGGCTTTAATGATATCGTACGCAAAAGCCTAGGACCATCCGTTGGTGATGAAAATGGACTTGTTTATGCATTTGATGGAAATCTGAAGCTGGGAATTTTGCCTGCAAGTATTTTCTGTAGTGGCCATACATATTTTGTCCAGGTAGGAAGCAGTATGATACATACATACATACATACATACATACATACATACATACATACATACATACATACATACATACATACATACATACATACATACATACATACATACATACATACATACATACATACATACATACATACATACATACATACATACATACATAAGTATAATTTTTCTCTTTCCTTCGTTTATGTACTCCACAATTTGTACTGCAGGCTATGTATCAGCAGCTAAGGTTGAAGCCTTATGCTGTGCACACAACATTTCAATATGGAGGCACTGAAGGAAAGCGTCACCGACTGCGAGAAGCCATGCTTTTCCATGATCCACCGGAATACTATAATCCTCCAGGTACTCAGTTGCTTTTGCTCCATAACTTTGGGTTCACTGATCATTAACTTAATTGTATTCTTTTAATCAACAACAACAAAGCCTTATACCACCTGGTGGGGGTTGGCTGCATGAATTAATCGATATCATTGCACCTTTTAATTTTATTCTAAGTTCTACTGATGCCAAAAATTAGAAGTTGTCACTCTAGTGTGTCAACTGATCAGTGAATTTTTATGATTTAAGTTCTGAGATATTGCTACAACCTAACTTTTAGAAGCACTTTTGCAGGGGGCTTCTTATCATTTAAGCCATTTATCCCAAAAGGCTTGTTGTTAAGTGGAGAACATAATGTTGAATCACATTTTGCCCTTGTTAATTACCAAGTATGTATGTATCGACCTGATCCTTTTCATGTTTAGGGAAATAATGTTATAACATTCTAATATTTATGGTTCACGATTTTTCGCAGATCAAACAGATTAGGACTGCACTTGCAATTGCTTCCCTTTTGAACAGAACACTGGTAAAAACTGATTTCTTGGATCATACACTCATTGTGTTCATGTTGAATTGTAACTTCTCATCATGGATACCCATTGTTTTTTGGCTTAATATTATTAACACAGTTCTCATTACTGATACGTTTGTTAGCCATGTACCTTCTTTCATACTGTAACATGTTAAAATGGTTTCAATATATTTATCCTAAAGTTGGATCTTTGTGTCTGTTTAGGTCATGCCTCCACTATGGTGCAGGATTGATAGGCTATGGTATCCTCATCCCGGCGTTTTAGAAGGGACTTTGACTAGGCAACCTTTTCTCTGTCCTTTGGATCATGTATTTGAGGTATTTCCTATTCAAGTGATCTCTTTTCATTTTCTCTTTTACATCATTTGATATCAATGCTTTTGGATCCAAGTTTGAGTCAGTGTAAGCTTGATACACCCTTAACATTTTATTGAAACAAGTGTATATTTAATATGGTTTTAAATTTCGTATCTTGGATTTTTAAAACATTTTATCATCACTGCCTTATGCTTCTTATTAAATGCAATACATTGCAGGTGAATGTTATGTTGAAAAAACTCCCAGAAGAAGAGTTTGGCCCTGAAATAGCTATTAGAGAATACTCAATAATTGATAATCCTTCTCTGCCATCGGAGGTGAATCAATGTTAACTGCAAACAATTCTAAGTAATGATTCTTTTTTGTTGATTATTAAAAGTCATTTCCTTTGGTTACTGAGTTCAGGTTAAAAATTCATGGCTTGATGTTCAACTTTGTAAAGAAGGAACCCCAGATTGTGATGCATCAGATAATACCACCCTTGGGGGATTTCTCAAATTTCCAAAACATAGCAATGAAGAGACGGTATTCGATATTCTTATTCTGCACCAGCTTTATATATATAGATATACTTTGTTTATGAAATGCGATACTTAACATGGTTTTGCTCTACTTGCGTTTGCAGTTTATGAAAATTTTCTCACCATTCAAGGATGTCAAAGTTATCAAGTTCTCTTCAGTGCAAGATGCTTTCACAGGTTTCACTAACAAGGTAAGGCCATATTTTGCTTCTTCAATATGAAATTTTACTGAGTTAGCTTCAAAGATACAAAGAAAAATAGTTACCATGTTCTGAACTTCTGATACCATGCTTCTATGTTTTCTAGGAAAGGGAAGAGAGATTCAGAAACCGTGTCAAGCGATACGTAGGCATATGGTGCTGCGTGCTTGATCATGATCCCGGTCACATATATTACGATATGTACTGGGATGAGAAACCTGGATGGAAAGCAATTCCCCCTCAAACACCAGAGGACGATCATCCACCTTGGTGAAGATCAAATTCATTGATATACTCAGGGGAGTAAGAGACCCAAGTGCAAAGTTGGTTTAGTTTCTAACCGTGATTGTGAAGGCCAACAATGTATACTTTACAAAAGCAAAGAAGATTTGTATCCATATTGAGGATGTAAGTTATTATAGAGGAATTAGCAAACAATTGGATCTTGTGTAGCAATTGAGGAAATTTTTGTCCTTTTATCAAACTATATTAGCATCGCGGACTAGAGAAATGGAAGCCTGCGTTTTGGATTTGTGAGGTGCACTCATTTACCCTTTTGATTTCTTTAAATTGCATACTTGTGATTATAATATTTGAGACAAGTAAATCCTTATAATAATTCCTGAAATTTAACGATTATTCAATTTGGTCAGACACCATAATGATCTTTGGACTCCTCTCTGGTGCTGAGTTAGCAACGGAGTACTACATTATCACTGTAATTGCTGATTCAATATCGAAAAGAAGTCCAGGAACCATTATGGTATCTGAAACTCGATTTAGAAGACCACTATAATGAAATTAGAATTTGAAAAACTAAATTTAGAGAAAAAGACAAATAGGTCCCTGACCTTTTACCTTGCAGACATTTTCATCCCTGACCATTGACAAATGCTTTTAAGTCCTTGACATCCTTAAAAATTAGACGGATCAGTTCCTCCGTCCAAATGCCTCCGTCAGACTCAATGGAAAAGTTTGACGTGGCTCCCGTTCTGCTTACCTGGCATTACAGCTGCCCACGTGGCACGTTAGTGAAATGGAACTTTTGAAAAGTGGACAAAGAAGTCCTTGTCTCTCAATGCGACGTCGTTTACCCCACCACCACCTACCAAAGCCACACTTTCCTCATTCCCTCTCCCAAAAACTCATTACACATCAAGTTCATCATGTTCTTCAACTTCAAGAAGGTTTAGAGTCAGGGCCTACAACACCAGCAAGTTTGGAAATTTCCTCAACTTGAAGCCTGCCCATCAACCTGAACCCTTGGATTTTGATCTCCCATGGTGCGTTTTGACGTGATCATCATTGGATCTGGCCCTGCAGGCACTCGCCTAGCAGAGCAAGTTTCCCGCTATGGAATTAAGGTTTGTTGTGTTGATCCTGACCCTCTCTCCATGTGGCCTAACAACTACGGTGTGTGGGTGGATGAGTAATGAGTTTGAGAATATTGATCTTGAGGATTGCTTGGAGGTTGTGTCTCCAATGGGGTTAAATTTCACAAGGGAAAGGTATGGAGAATGAGCCTTACTTGAGAGCTAATAATTCCAAGTTTCCTACTTTTTTGTATGGAATGCCTTTCAGTTCCAATCTGATCTTTCTTGAGGAGACTTCCCTTGTTAGCCGTCCGGTTTTGTCTTACATGGAGGTGAAGAAGAGGATGGTTGCAAGGCCAAGGCACTTGGGAATCAGAGTGAAAAAGATATTGGAGGATGAGAAGTGTTTGATTCCAATGGGGGGACCTCTTCCTAGGATCCCTCAGAATGTAATGGCCATTGGCGGCACTTTTGGGATAGTACACCCTTCGACAGGGTACATGGTGGCTTGACCAATGGCCGTTGCACCATGTGTAGCCATAGCCATAGCAGAGTGCCTTGGCTCAACCAGAATGATCAGGGGAAACAGCTCTATGCTAAAATTTGGAATAGCATGTGGCCAATTGAAAGCAAGCTCAACAGGCAATTCTACTCGTTTGGAATGGAGACTCTGTTGAAGCTTGACTTGAATGGATCCAGGCGTTTCTTTGATGCATTTTTTGACTTGAAACCTTGCTATTGGCAAGGGTTCCTCTCTTCAAGATTGAATCTAAAGGAACTCGCTTGGTTAAGCATTTCACTCTTTGGACATGCTTCAAACCCTAGGTTTGACCATTGTAACAATGTGCCCAGCACCATTGGCTAAAATGATAGGCAATATTGCCTTGGAATACATTGGATGATGCAAGGTTGTGAAACATGTACCATAGTCAATGTATTTTCATGCTTTGGTGGTAAGGTGTGATTTGGTTTGGTTGGTGAAATCTGAGGTACTGTTGGAGGGGTCTCAAGCTCTCGCGGATTCTGCTGAGTGATTCTCTGAGCTGGTGTTGGTGCATGTGCCTCTCTTCTAAGCTTTGTCATGAAGGTGTTGGGAGCAAGAGTTGGTGGGGTTGGGAGGGAGGAGGCAGTGGTGGCGGATATACTCTTGGGAGAGACAGTGACTTTTTTGTCCATTTTTCAAAAGCTCTATTCCACTAATGTGCCACGTGGGCAGCCGTAATACCAGGTAAGCAGAACGGAAATCACGTCAGACTTTTCTTTTGGGTCTGACGGAAGCATTTAGATAGAGAGATTGATCCGTCCAACTTTAAAGTACATTAGGAACTTAAAATGTTCGATTTATTTATGTGAATCTCAAATACCATTATAAAAACTTACTCTTGAATCTTTTCACGTGATATTTAGGAATTAAATGAGTCTTAGTTTTTAGTCCCTATTTTCTTTTCTCTGAGATATTTTGGTATGGAAAAGTTTTAAATATTCGTTTCAGTTCTTATAGATAGTTTGATACTCATGTAGTTATTTGGCAAACAAAATTTCAGCTCAAACACCTCACTTAGTGTTTGCCTTTGCCTCATCAATATATAAACGATGCGATTAAGAATAGGAAAACCAAAATATTGACCAAACTTGTTACAACTTTTTTTTAAGAATTTTTTTTCTCTCCCTTTGAGATTTGACATAAAATTGTTTAATCAACTTCTCCTTCATAAAGAAAATATATATCAAATTACCATTAATTATATTAAACTTCGGGGAAATATAAGCTAATGTGTTTTTTTTTTTTTATAATATCATTGATTACTTTATGATCCCTCTTTATCATTATGCTCTTATATCCAAGTTAGCATCTCAAATAAATATCCACTTAGATAGCTTTGGTTAAGCAACATGGTAGCAGTATGATCACCATGCAAATAGATAAGAAATTTCATATCACACATGGAAAAGAGAATGATTTTGTTTTTCCATCACGCTAATACTAGACCATGCTGAATTTCAAAAGCTACATTGTTAGAAGAAATAAATAACAAAGGAACATGCTAATCAATCTATTGCTTCTTGCTGCCAAGAAAGGCATAAATCAATAAAAAACCTCAAGGATCCCCATATTATCAGCAATCATTGTGTTGTTCTAATGAAATTCAGGAAGGTAATCAGCGATCATTGTCTTGTCATAGCCAAAAGAAAGTACAGATATATCCGGGGGAAAAAATGAAAAAGGGTCAACCAATAAAAGATGATGGATTCAGTAAACATCATACCATGTAATGGTTTTATTTATATATTAACAACACAAGCATTAGGCAGCAGCAAGCGATTAGTAGTGTGTATCATGATTATACATTCTTCATTTCCACTTCTTGAACTTTCCGCCAAACATACCATGTTTGCCGTGTTTGCCGTGCTTGAACTTGCCACCATGATGCTTGAACTTGCCATGTTTGCCGTGCTTGAACTTGCCACCATGGGGCATACCATATCCATAGCCGCCACCATGCGCATAGCCGCCGTGAGCGCCGTGAGCACCATGAGAGCCATGGGAAAGTTGGTGAGCGCCATATGCAGCGGCAGCGGCTGCAGCACCCCCTGCAAGCACTGCCCCCATAGCGCCATGTCCGCCACCATGAGATCCTGGTAAACAAATATTACACGGGGAAAAAACAGAGAACTTAGTTGCTGCCACGGCCAAGGATAATGATACACAAGGAAAAAAGAAATCAAACGAAGCAAAATGTTGGGGTACAGAAAAACTTCAACAGAAACAAGTTTCATACAAAATAAATAAAGTAGTGTCCTAGGAATGTTGATTGCTAAGAAGAGAGCACATATCTCATCAGACATAGCAAAAGTTCTGTCATTGCGGAAGTAATAAGGTTTCAGTTGTTGAATTGTTCTATTAGCTAAACAATCACGAATTGTTTATAAATAGGCAGCTTTTTCAAGAGTTCAATCTTTCACGCCATTATATAAAAAATAATCAGCAAGCCTTTAACTATACATTGCCAGAGCATTAACATTCGGACAAATTACACTATCTCCCTCAAAATTAGGTGGAAATTCATTACAACTACTCTCTATTTGTCCAGGCAACATTAACCTCCCCTTATAACTGGTTTACAAAACATTTTACAGTCATCAAATTATATATAGTAGCACAATTAAAATTGCTTGATTTTGATTCTAACAACATACAAAATCATGCATATCTGGTAGACAATAGGAAAGTAACATTAAAACTCTCTACATTGACAATACATCAGAGAATTGTGTTACATGTACTAAACTTTTTCTCTCACAGAGCCAAAGCACTCTCTTCCCCCACTGGATGGGAGAGGAAAACGTGTTAGCTTAGTGTACGAAGTAGAGTAAGTATAATCTCAATCTCAATTATCAAAATTAAAACTTTGTAACCATTGACGACAAAGCAGTTGAAATCAAAAGACATTATTTTATACCTGATGCATGTTGAGGAGGATAACCAGCTGGAGGGTATCCCTGTTGTGGAGGGTATCCCTGTGGAGGATATCCCTGTTGTGGAGGGTACCCATGTTGTGGAGGGTAACCTTGTGGAGGGTACCCCTGTTGTGGAGGGTAACCTTGTGGAGGGTACCCTTGTTGTGGAGGGTACCCTTGTTGTGGAGGGTAACCATGTCCTCCTCCATGAGCAAAGCCCTGGGCAAGGTTTGTGAAAAGTCCTTTGTCACCTTCATCATGCTTATCCTTCCCACCACCCATCTTTTGTAATCTGAATCATTCACAAAAATCAATCATCATGGAATTATAACCAAATCCAATCGAATTTACTGATGAAGTGGCGAACTTTGCATGCAGCATATCCAAAACTAAAATGAAATAAATTTCTAGGTCTACAGAGATCAAACAGAAAGTTAGAAACAATATCAGCAGCAGCAACAATGACGATCCAAATCAACTATTAAAGCATTACTACTTCATTAGAATTCTAGGTTTTGAGATTATCAAAGCTTATAAACATGAATTGATCATTGGAAACGGAACTCACCGAATTGAAATTGAAGAAGAAGAAATTGAGAAATTAGGAGAAGAAATTGGGATCTTGTGAGTTTATATAGGTAGCGTAGTAAAGCTTGGATGACGCGGTATGCACACAGAAGAAGACGCGTTCGTCGACGCGTGCATTTTTCAACTCTGACACGTGGAATCTTGTAATTGGTTGTTGTATTCGATTTCCAAATGCTTCTTGATATTTTCAGTTCGGATATGTTCTCACTTCTGAGGCTACGCTTGATACTTATTTTGTCCTTTCTGGTTCTTATACGGTGGAAACTCACCTACAGTCGACTGCAGGTGAAGTTGCTTCTGGATCGTTGACACGTATTACTGTATGGTTTAAAAAAACCGATTTATTTTATACAAATAGTTTATTTAAAAAATCGATTTGAATAGATCAAATAACTACTTTTAAAATAATTTAAATTTTTTTTGCGTGTTATTCCTAAATTCCTAACAGATGAATTTGATATGTTCTTTTTCTTCATTTATATTGACCAATTTTTCTTTAAATTTATCTAAAACTTTTTTTATTTAATTTTTGTCAAATATATGTATACAAATTTTTTGAAAAAGTAAAATTTAGTATTCTGAAAAAGAAACAAAATTTATGGTTTTTTTTATAGGAATGACATAAATGATATCATCTGTCCTTTTTTTTGTGTCTCTGTTTCTATTTTCTTGATGAGTTTTGTTTTGTTTCCCATAACTTACATTTTTAGTTGCTTTTAAATTAAGCTGTAAACAGATTTTAAATTAAGCTGTAAAAATATGTCCAATTGCAAATTTATCGTTAAATTAAATTTTATGGTAATCAATCAATTAACTTTTATTTTACTAATAAACTATTTTCATGCAAATTATGGTTGATTTTTCAATATTATTCTATAAATAAATTATTTTTTTAAGATAATAAGACTATAATTTACTTGTCTAGAAATTATGATTTCACTGTCATGCACATTTTTGTGTTTTTACTTATCAATTAGAATTTATTTTTTAATAAAATTAGAATTCATTTTTAATAAAACAAAAATATCTAATCAAAATATTAATTTGGTCTCCTTAAATAATTGAACATAATATTATTAATTTTGTCTACAACAAAAAATTTTAATAAATTTTTTCAAAATAAAACCGATTAAAAAATAGAGAAAAAAAAAGAACTAATGAAAATATTTATTTTGACATCGCCATCAAGAATAGGATAGTCATAGAAAAAATTCAACCAAATAAAAAGGACCTAACTCATACAATTAAACTACCATCATATCATCACAATAAACTATAACATCACCAACTAAAGAGACATATAACAAATATGAAAGAGATCATGCCAAAATTTCAACAATGCTCATGCTATCAACTAGTCTACGTTATACCATAATTACATTTTTGTCTTCCATCACATGAAATTGCCATGAATTATCTTGGCATTTATGATCCTGAACATCAAAATGGTGTGATGACATAAATATGTACGTATTTATTAAATAATTTTCATCATTCACAGAGGAATGAATAAAAACATAAATTAAGAAATACATTTGAAATAATAAATTTGATTAAGAAATATAAATAAAAGGAACATATCTAATTGAAAGTTTCATATTAGTTCTGAAAAAGGGATTGAAAGAGAACGGATTTTACGTGCGAAACGAAGAAGAAGGGAATAAAAGTAACTGCTTGGTCCAATTCAAACCGATTTTTTTAATTAAACCATTTATATAAAATAAACCGATTTTTTTTAAACCATATAGTAACACGTGTCAGCTATCCAGAAGCAACTTCACCTGCAGTCGACTGCAGGTGAGTTTCTGCCTTCTTATATTCTTCCAATTGTGTTGGTTTATCACTTTTATTCTCAGGTTTTTAAAAAAAACATTTTCATGATGAGTGATATTTAATATTTGAAACAAGATACAAACATATAAAAAAAAGTACAAAATAATGCATTTTATTAGCCTTTTATAGGTAAATTTTCAGTTACCAATTTACCATGTCTCTTTGTATTTGTGGCTATGTCCAATAACCAAATGCATGCTAAGGTATTTGATTCTTAGACAAATGTTCATATCCTAACCCAATAGTAAAGGCCCAGGTCCAAACAAAAGGCCTAATCCCACGGATTGAGCCTCACCCAATACCAACCTTCGTCCTATGAAGTCGGTCCTCATCACGACTTGTTCTAAAGAAGTCGGGCACGAGGGTTAGCTGGCAGATAAACACTCATTCAAATGAGTAACTGCCCCTAGAATCTCTCTAACCACTTTCAAGAGCCATATCCTAACCGCCCTAAGATAATGGGACGGTTAACATCCTAAAAAGGTGGCACTACTCCAACGGTGGTTATTGGTTCACCACTATAAATACACTGACATCCCTCAGGTATCTCTAAGTCCAATACTCTCTAGACCTGCTCACACTCTCGCTAACTTAGGCATCGGAGTGTCTTTGCAGGTACCACCCCTCATTCTTTCACGAGCACAAGTCGGACGGAGGCCCCCGAGTTGCAGACCTACTTGAAAGCCTCCTCATTCATACGTTTGGGCCAATCAACGCCATCCAGCCCATCCATCTCCGGTTACCCACCGTAACATTGGCGCCGTTGCCGGGGACCCGAGAGATCAACCAGTGATGGCGGACAGATCCCCCGAAGAGGGTCATGTGGAGTCAGATTCTGAACAAGAGAATCTGGACACGGGTAATAATGATGCAGACTTGACCCTCCACCAGGGAACCAATGATCAACACATGGAAGGTACCTCCGGAGTAAAAAATCCGAAGGTGAACTCTTCAGAAGGGCGCGAATCAGAGAAAGAGGGACCATCCCATGCAACTGAACTCATGGGATTAGTCCACAGTCGCTTGGAACAGCTAGAACAAGAACGGAAGCGACAAAAGGAGACTGAAAAGAACCTAAAAGAGGAGATGGAACGACGAAAAGAGTTAGAAAGAAAACTCTTGAAGTTTGAATCCTCCCTCAAAGGTCGCAACTCCCGTGACGAGCGAGAAGAACCGCCCCTAAGAGGGGAGGATCCTTTCAGCGAGGACATAATGAGGGCAAAAGTTCCGAGGAACTTCAAAAGCCCCGATATGGACCTCTACGATGGAACCACGGATCCAAAGCATCACTTAAGCAATTTCAAAAGTCGGATGTACCTAGCTGATGCTTCCGACGCTACGCGATGCAAAGCTTTCCCGACCACCATCTATCAAAAGCAGCGATGAAGTGGTTCGACAGCCTCCCCCCGAGGTCGGTCACCAGTTTTGAAGACCTCTCAAGGAAGTTTCTGATGAGGTTCTCTATCCAGAAAGACAAAGTGAAACATGCACCGAGCCTCCTGGGAATAAAACAGGAGGTCGGAGAATCCTTACGAGCCTATATGGAAAGATTCAACAAAGCATGTTTAAAGATTCAAGACCTGCCCACAGAGGCAGTCATAATGGGGTTAGTCAATGGACTTAGAGAAGGTCCCTTCTCACAGTCCATATCTAAAAGACATCCCGTCTCTCTAAGTGATGTACAGGAAAGAGCTGAAAAGTACATCAATATGGAGGAAAACGCTAAGCTGAGAGACTTGAGTTGGCGACCTGGGCACCCTCCCTCAACAAAAGAGAGGGAGAGGGAGCCCAGGAAAAAGGAAGAACTCGGCCTCAATAGACTAAGAAAATATCACTCTTATACTTAGACCATTAAAAATAAAAAAGGGTGGAGCCGCAGCGACTACTGTGAGTACCATAAAATATATGGTCACTCCACAAACGACTGCTACGACCTTAAAAATGTGATAGAAAAGCTGGCTAGAGAAGGTCGGCTTGACAGGTATCTCATAGAAAGGTCGGACAGTCATGGAAAGAGAAAGCGAGATGATATGGATAGAAGAGACCCACCACCGCAGACTCTAGAGAGACATATCCATATGATCTCAGGGGGGGGGGTTCGTGGGAGGGGGACACACCAAATCCTCTCGCAAAAGACATCTCAAAAGAGTCTACCAGGTCGGAGAGGAGTCATCCGACCTCCCTACCATTTCATTCACAAAAGAAGATGGGCAAGGAATAATCCCTGGACACGATGATCCAGTAGTAATAACTATGATCTTGGCAAATGCCCATCTCCACAGAACCCTAGTAGATCAAGGAAGCTCAGCGGACATCCTTTTTAAGCCCGCTTTTGACAAACTAGGGTTGGATGAGAAAGAATTAAGAGCCTACCCCGACACCTTATACGGATTAGGGGACACGCTAATAAAACCACTGGGATTCTTGCCCTTCCACACCACTTTTGGAAAGGGAGAAAATTAAAGACTCTGAGTATAGACTTCATAGTCATCGATGTGGGGTCAGCATATAATGCTTTAATCGGCAGAGCTACTCTTAATCGACTCGGAGCAGTGGTATCCACTCCCCACCTTTGCATGAAATTCCCGACTTCAGCGGGGATAGCAACAGTAAGGGGAGATCAGAAGTTGGCAAGGAAAAGCTACAATGAAAGCCTAAACCTGAGAGGAAAAGGCAGAGAAGTTCACACAATAGAGCTCGGTGGTGCAAGGGCTAGAGAAGAGCTGCGACCTTAGCCGGGAGGAAAAACTGAGGAGATACAGGTCGGCGAAGAGGAAGGAAAAAATACTCACATAGGAGCCAACCTAAGAGAAACCCTAAAACAAGGGTTGACTAAGCTCCTAAGAGATAACTCCGATCTCTTCGCCTGGAAGGCCTCCGACATGCCTGGGATAGATCCCGAGCTCATGTCCCATAGGCTCTCGGTCTATCCGAGATCCCGACCTATACAACAAAGAAGACGCAAGCTCGGCCCAGAACGAGCCCTAATAGTAGAAGAGCAAGTACAGGCACTCCTGGAAGCTGGCTTCATCAGAGAAGTCAAGTACCCAACATGGCTAGCCAATGTAGTGCTAGTCAAAACACAAAATGGCAAATGGAGAATGTGTGTCGACTATACCGACCTAAATAAGGCCTGTCCCAAGGACCCTTATCCGCTACCAAACATCGATACCCTAGTAGACTCCAGCTCGGGGTATCAATATTTGTCGTTCATGGATGCCTACTCGGGGTATAACCAAATCCCGATGTACGAGCCAGACCAGGAGAAGACATCATTCATCACATCCAGAGTTAATTTCTGCTACGTGGTCATGCCATTTGGATTGAAAAATGCAGGGGCCACATACCAGAGGTTGATGAATAAGGTGTTTGCCTCTCACCTTGGGAGCCTAATGGAAGTATACGTCGACGACATGTTGGTAAAAACCAAGAAGGAAGTCGACCTCTTGTCAGACATTTCACAAGTCTTTGACACCATAAGGCTGCACGGGATGAGACTAAATCCCGCAAAGTGCGCCTTCACGGTGGAAGCAGGGAAATTTCTAGGGTTTATGCTAACACAAAGGGGGATCGAAGCCAATCCCGATAAGTGTAGAGCTATCCTGGAAATGAAAAGCCTGACTTGTTTGAGAGAGGTCCAGCAGTTGAATGGCCGACTTGCAGCCCTCTCCAGATTCTTGGCAGGATCAGCACTAAAATCCCTTCCACTCTTCTCCTTATTAAGAAAGGGATGTCAGTTTGAATGGACCCCTGAATGCGAGGAGGCTTCCAGGAGTTCAAAAAGTTCTTAAGCCAACCTCCTATTCTGACCCGACCCGTAGCTGGAAAAGACCTCGTCCTATACTTATCTGTAGCAGACAAGGCTGTCTCATCAGTCCTGATAAGAGAAGATGAGGTCGGCCAACACCCAGTATATTTCATCAGTAAAGTTCTACAAGGCCCTGAGCTAAGGTATCACAAACTAGAGAAGTTTGCCTACTCCTTAGTAGTAGCCTCACGAAGGCTACGACCTTACTTTCAAGCTCACACAATAAGAGTCCGTACGAACCAACCCATGAAGCAAATCCTCCAAAAGACGGATGTTGCAGGGAGAATGGTTCAATGGGAAATAGAGCTCTCTGAATTCGACTTAAGATATGAAACTCGGACGGCGATTAAAGCCCAATGCCTCGCCGACTTCGTTGCAGAATACGCAGGGGATCAGGAGGAAAAACCAACTACATGGAAACTCTATGTAGATGGATCCTCCAACAAAATAGGAAGCGATGCAGGCATAATATTGGTAGATGAAAGAGGAACCCAGATAGAGGTTTCCCTAAAATTTGAATTCCCAGCTTCAAATAATCAGGCAGAGTATGAAGTCTTGATTGCTGGATTGAAGCTGGCAGAAGAAGTCGGTGCTACAAAGGTGATGATATACAGTGACTCACAAGTGGTGACCTCCCAGATAAGTGGAGAGTATCAGGCAAAGGATCCAAATATGAAGAGGTACTTGGAGGAAACTCTGGAGCACCTTGGGCGCTTTGCAGAAACCGAGGTTAAACATATAACTCGGGATCTAAACAGCAGAGCAGACGCCCTATCCAAGTTAGCAAGTACCAAGCCAGGAGGAAATAACAGAAGCCTGATCCAAGAAACTCTCCAGGAACCCTCAGTGGTAAAAGAAGAAGACAAACAAGAAGTCTTTGAAGTGGTCGGATTAAACCTCGGATGGATGAACCCCTTGGTCGAATACATAAAATTTGACATCCTTCCAAAAGAGGAAAAAGAAGCCAGGAAAATCCGGAGGGAAGCACAACATTACACTTTGGTGAGAAATATTCTCTACAGAAGGGGGATATCAACGCCATTGTTAAAGTGCGTACCGACCTCAAGAACCACCGAGGTGTTAGAGGAAGTCCACAGTGGAATCTGTGGAAATCATCTCGGAGTAAGGTTACTAGCCAGGAAAGTGATCTGAGCTGGATTCTACTGGCCGACCTTGTAGAAAGACGCCACAGAATTTGTGAAAAAGTGCCAATCATGTCAGATGCACGCAAATTTCCACGTGGCTCCCCAAAGGAGCTCATCAGTATCACTTCTCCATGGCCCTTTGCAAAATGGGGAATGGATTTGTTAGGTCCTTTTCCCCAAGCACTAGGACAAGTCAAATACCTGATCGTGGGAATAGATTACTTCACAAAGTGGATAGAAGCAGAACCATTGGCCACCATCACTGCTCAAAGAAGTCGGAGGTTCCTCTACAAAAATATCATCACAAGATATGGGATACCTTATTCCATTACTACAGACAATGGAACCCAATTCACTGATTCTACCTTCAGAAGCCTAGTAGCCAGTATGAAAATCAAACACCAGTTCACCTCGGTGGAGCACCCGCAATCCAATGGACAAGCCGAGGCAGCCAACAAAGTCATACTGGCAGGGCTAAAGAAAAGATTACAAGAGGCAAAAGGAGCCTGGGCTGAGGAGCTCCCACAAGTGCTATGGGCTTACAGGACAACGCCCCAATCCGCCACTGGAGAAACGCCCTTCCGACTAGTCTATGGCGTAGAGGCAATGATACCCATAGAAATCAATGAACAAAGCCCAAGGGTGATTCTCCATGACGAGATCGGAAACATACAAGGGCACAAAGAGGAGCTCGATTTACTCCCCGAAGTCCGAGAAGAAGCCCAGATAAGAGAAGCAACATTGAAACGAAGGATGACTACAAGGTACAACAAAAAAGTCATTCGAAGAACCTTCGCCCCGAATGACTTGGTCTTGATCAGAAACGACATTGGAGTCAACAAATTGGGGGAAGGAAAACTCGCTGCTAATTGGAAGGGACCATACAAAGTGTTGAGTTAAGAAATTAACAAAATTAATTAATGATGACAAACATTATTTTTGGCAAAATAAATAATTAGAGTTGTTAAATTAATAAGTATACATTGCTAATTATTTATGTTATGTTGCAGGCCATAATTCAATTTTGGCAGCCCAAGTTGAATGAATAACAAAACAAAGCTAATGGGCTGAATGAAAAGTGTGATTAAAGACAAGCCCAAGTCATTCATATCAAACAAGTTCCATAGAAGCATAGCAAGGCACCACGGGCCAAAAAGAGAAGAATCCGATCCAAGCTTGAAATTGTTTTCAATTTCCCATCATCTTGCTCCAACCAAAGCAACATTCCTCTCCTCTCTAATCAAGTCACATCAAGACTTCAGTAAAGTAAGAAAGAGAAAGAGAAGAAAAGCTTCCTCCATAAGCCAGTAACCAAAGAAGCAAGAAAGAGAAAATCTAAGCTTGAAACACAGAAGCTAAAGCAGAAAATCCAATCCAAATCAAGCTTAAGAAAGGTAATCCATCTCATCTTGCATGCATCAGATCTTCATCATTTCTTCCCTACTCTCTGTTCTATCCAAAAATGGCATTCAAAGAAAAATTTGATCTCTGTTCTTCACTGCTACAAATCCACGGTCACAAGAGATTCTTCGGGACCAAGTTGCATATCTATGGCTCAGATTTGGTTGACCATTGGAAAACAATTTCGGTTACTCCTTCATGGCTTTCGGTCAAGTTGAAAAAGTCAGAAGGAAAGGTTCTACTTTGATGATTGAGAAGAAAAAGTGAGCTTGTGGGTTGGTGAAGCTCAAGGCTCAAGATGTTGACCTTGGAGGAAGAACCAAGGAACATGCAAGGAGATAAAAAGAAGCTTGTTGTTCATTCTAAGGCAAGGAGAGATAACCAGTGAACTTGAGGTGTTTGTTCTGAGAGAGCTTTTTGAAGAAGTTCAACTAACTGGACAGTGTAACCTATTCAAAGGTGCATTCCGCCAGTATGAAGAACTAAATCAGAGGCTTGCTAATCTTGTTTTTTGCATAGCACAAAGGCTGTTGATGAAATCAATCTCCTTCATGTTTTACTAATTGTGATGTACTTTTCTAAGCTTATCTTTCTGTAATTTCTTGAGAGAAAAGGCATTGTGAGAAAGCTTGAGAAAAAGCCAAGAGTTGAAAAAGGCTGAGTGAAACACTTGAGAGAAAAGCCTAGAGTTGTTTTCTGATTTCTTTAGGTTGGTTAAGTGTCTTGTATTTTGTACCTGAAAGGTATCCCTTTCTTAGTTGGGTTAGCACTAAGGGGTATAGTTAGGTATTAGCATGCCCAATGTCAAGTTAGGTTAGAACTTGAGTGTGATAGGATTGGGTCAATCCTGTGTTATTGGTGTATGTAATACTGTTAACTATAGTGAAATTCTTCCATAGTTGTGGAGGAGACTGGATGTAGGTTGCATAGCACAAGGCAACCGAACCAGGATAATTGCTGGTGTTAGCTTTTCTCTTCTCTGCTGTGTTCTGTTTTCTGATATTCATGAGACAAAAATAAATTGTCTTATAAAATTCCACTGCTGAGTTCAAACAGAATCAAAACTGCAAAGTTATTTCAAAAGGGTAATAACAGCAACTAAAAAGGAAGGCATAGATTCAACCCCCCTTCTCTAAGCCTACCACAACCTTCACAAAGTCAATGAGGTCTTAGGAAAAGGTTATTATAAAGTGACCGACCTGAACGGCACCGAGTTTCCAAGGTCGTGGCATGCTTGTAATATGAAAAGGTACTACAGTTAAAAAGCGAACTCTACTCCCTGATGTACTCTTTTCCCAACTTCATGATTTTTTCCCAAAATCAAAGGGTTTTTTCTGGAGAAGGGTTTTTAACGAGGCATCATAGTAGAGGCTAAGGGAAAATAGGCTATTAAAAACCCTTAGTAGCAAGAAGGTACCTCCCCAATCAATAAATATCTTTTTTCATTTACAATATCTCTTATAAACTCCTTTCTATTTTCTAAGTCTTTCAACATAACGCGTCGACTTAAGCTCGACAAAACGTTAAAATCCCATGAACCGACCTAGATGGTCGTCAGGATAAAACGACGAGGTACAAGTCGGTGTAAAGAGGTTATAAAAGTTGATCGTGAGAAACTCGGAGATATCCCGACTCATAAGTCGAAAGGAAAAACCGAGTAGAAAAGAAAACGAATCGCAAAAAATAACCTAAGTCATAAGAACTCAATAAAACAAAGTTGAGTATAAGAAATAACAAAAAAGAGATCGAAAAAACCTAGGAAAAAGCTTAAAGGCTGTCCTAAAGTCCTCAAAACAAAAAGGCTCAGAAAAACAGACAAGTCAAAGGAAAGGTTTTCAGAAAAAGATCAAGGGGACTTCGAAAAATTAAAATCAGAAAAGCATGCACGCATAGGGTAACTTAAACCCTTATCCAAAAAAGGGTATTTATTTTGTTAATTTAAACCCTTATTAAGAAAGGGTATTTTTAAACGTTTTGTTTACGGCCCTAAAAGGCCAAAAGAAATTGTTCAACAAACGTCACCACCAACAAACAGATATAAAGAGCTTAAAAAAGGGGGACCCATAGGTCGGGCCCCCATATAGCCATATAAAGTTATTTCTGCAGAGGAGTAGACGGATCACCACCACCAGAGTCAGGAAGAGCGCCACCAGGACCGGGAAGAGAGGCATTCATAGGAGATGAAGAGGAAGTCGGAGGAACGATAGAAGAGCTCGAAGCGTCCTTATGACGAGGAGGGGACTCAATAATCCTCTGCCCCCGAGTCTTCAATTCTGACTCGGAAACGATTACGGGAGCAGGAGGATCCACAATAGCACCATCAATGACGACTTTGTCCGGATCTAAAGGAGAAAGGTCCAAGTCAGGAGCAATGACTCCGACCTGCTCCTTAAAAATCCTCCAAGCCTCCTCGGCGCCATCAGCAATAGAGTCCTCCAACTCGGTATAGGCCTTCCGAGAATTCAGCAGATCATTCTTCACAGACACAAGATCTTCAAATAAACTTTGATAGCTGGCCTGCGCTGTTTTCCTCAAGTCCATCTCCATGTTGCATCGGGCTTGCAACTTTCTTTCCTTTTCCCGGAGGTTATCTCTCTCCTCCTTCAACTTGGTGACTTCCTCCTTCAACTCCCTCTCATGCTCTTGAAACATAAGAAGCCTCCCTTCCAGCTCTTCGACCCTCGAGGTCATTCCCAAAGAGTTGAGGGGAGCCTTCTCAAAAATATCTAAGAGTTTGCCGCAAACCCCCGTCGCCTTGAGACTCTCCTCAACCAGAGTGGTAAGGTGGCTCCGAACAGAAACATCATCCATGCTTATGCGAACATAGGGGTAGATGTTCTTTCGGACGAATGCAAGAGCATCCGCCTTAACCTCGGATTCAAAAGAAGAGCCAGACTCTAAAGTCTTGCGCTTCTTCTTCTTTGGCTCAGGAGGAGGTCGGGCGGAGAGGAGCGGTCGAGATGAAGCTGAAGAAGAAATCACAATGCCAAAGAAGAAATCACAATGGGCTGGGAAGGAGTCCCAACGTTTCGAGGAGAAGGAGGAGGAAAGATAACCGCCCTGGCACCACCAGTCCTGGCGCAAGACCTTGCTCTGGCCTCCTGGACTCTCTGATAAGACTCCTGAGCATTTGTCTTCGCCATCTCTGAAAAAACAATAGATAATAGATTAAGACAAGTCGGAAAAGTCAATCAGACAAGTCGGAAATCTAACAAACAAATGAAAGCTACCTAGCTGTGCCTGGACAAAGGTCGGAGACCCCTGGAGAAACTTTTTAGTGTCCAAATATGGGGCCCTCCCCCACACCTCTCGGAGGAACCCCACAATGGCCGCTTCTACTTCATCCAGGTCGTCCAGACCATATTTCTCGCAGGGGGAGGCTTCCAGCCAATATAGAGGAAAGCGAGGAGAAGAATTATCATCCAGGAAAAAGGGGTGGTGACCCTCTAAAGCTTGCACTTTGAAAAAATAATTTTTGAAGTCATGGAAAGATTCATCAAAAAGGGTGAAAACTCTCCGACCTTGTATGGCTCGGAAAGACACCCACTGTTGCTTATTGTTTAGCCCACTAAAGGGTTTGGTCATATGAAAAAGATAGAAAAAAATCTTCAAAGAGGTCGGAAACTCCAAAGCCTGGCTAATAAATTGATAAATTTTCAATAAACCCCAAGAGTTTGGGTGAAGCTGGGTAGGGGTAACTCGACAGTGGTGCAAAACAGACATCTCAAAATTCGAAAAAGGAAGAAAAACACCAAACGGGTGATCATACATTCATACATAAAGAAAAAATGAGGGGCCGCCTCATTGGCCCTCCCGAAACAAACCCGGTCTTCTGGACCCGGGACCACCAATTCATACTTCGGCTCGTCTTCCTCAGAGGTACAAATTCTGTGGCGAGTACGAAGATGGGTGATAAACTCGGTATCAACCAAAGGTTCCTCCCCTAGGACCGTGACATCAACCCACTGAGAAAGAACATCTACGGAAGCCATTTCTTTTCTTAAAAGGGCGACAAAAACCTACAAAGGAAAAGAAAAGAAAAATAAAAAACACGGTCTCTAAAGGGAGGGAATACGGAACTAAAGTCTACAAACCAACCTATCTATCTACAAAATAAAAGCATGCAAATATAAGGCATGTTACAGAAGAAGAAAAAGCTAACCTTTATCTAAAAATGAAGGTTGGAAGAAGCAAAAGTCTTCGAAACACAAGAGTGCAGCACGAACGAATGAAGAGGAAATTTGAAAAATCACAGAAACAAAAAAATGAAGGAGAGGGAAAATATTTATAAACATGCTAGGGGCATAATGGTAAAAGCGGGGCAGTCATTAATGAGAATGCACCGTTACCAAGACCATCAATCCCTACGCACATCCCTAACGGACGCGACGTTTGATTAGACGTAACTGTCAAAACCAAAAGGTCACGAAGAGTCACGTCGGTTTCAGACCATCACGTTGGTCCTCCAACAAGTCGGCTACGACCCCGAGTAGAATACTCGAACCCAAATCTTGGAAAGAAAATTGGGCTCGAGTAGGGGCACTGTTCATACTCTGGCCCAACAGTAAAGGCCCAGGTCCAAACAAAAGGCCTAATCCCACGGATTGAGCCTCACCCAATACCAACCTTCATCCTATGAAGTCGGTCCTCATCACGACTTGCTCTAAAGAAGTCGGGCACGAGGGTTAGCTGGCAGATAAACACTATTTCAAATGAGTAACTGCCCCTAGAATCTCTCTAACCACTTCCAAGAGCCATATCCTAACCGCCCTAAGATAATGGGACGGTTAATACCTTAAAAAGGTGGCACTATTCCAACGGTGGTTATTGGTTCACCACTATAAATACACTGACACCCCTCAGGTATCTCTAAGTCCAATACTCTCTAGCCCTGCTCACACTCTCGCTAACTTAGGCATCGGAGTGTCTTTGCAAGTACCACCCCTCATTCTTTCATGAGCACAAGTCGGACAGAGGCCCCCGAGTTGCAGACCTACTTGAAAGCCTCCTCCTTCATACGTTTGGGCCAACCAACGCCATCCAACCCATCCATCTCCGGTTACCCACCGTAACAACAAGTTTCTTCAAAGTTGGTCACAATTTTTTGACTAATAATTCATGTTATTATTATAGGTTGGCATCTTGATTTGATTTACTCCTTATGTTGCTAAATATAGCTTCTACAGATCAGCATATTATGATTCCGCATTCGTTGTTGATTATATTATACTTTAGTCTCATTTTAATTAGAGTATTTATTTAAATTAATCTATAAAAAATTTTAAAATAAATGTTTTGGTCCTTAACAAAAAATTTATTATATAATTTCTTTTCAACATTTTTTGACATTAAACTAATTGTTTTTTTAACATCGTTCTGTTAGGTAGTATTTAGAAGAGAAACAAAAATGAAAAGACTGAGACTGAGAGATAAAAACTGAATTGTGTTTGGTGTAAAATAGGAGACAGGGACTAAGATAAAGATGAAACTCTAATTTAATTTGCACAAAGGATAAAATTGGAATTAATTATTTGAAATGAAGGTATTTTAGGTATAGAATGTTATTAAAGTTTCAGTTTTCATCTCTAAAAATTTCAGTCTCCTGTCCCTATTTTTTGAAGGTACTGAAATACTAAAATTTTAAAGACAGAGACTGAAATTTTAGTATCAATCTCTAGACCAATAAATAATACTGAATTCCATTTTCTCATTCTCAGTCTTAGTACCTCAAAACAAACTCTACCTTAAGTACTAAGGCTGCATTTATTTTTGGAGACAGGACATGACACTAAGACAGAGACAATAGAACACAGACATTAAAAAATATTTTTTGTGTATTGTGTTTGGATACGATAGACAATACACTAATGTAATGTCCCGTATTATGTTTGGATAGACATGGACAAAACTAAGATATTATGCGAAATGACTAAAATAGCCATGTGATTCCAAATTTTTTACATCAAGTACAAATTAATTTAATAAAAAATAAGAGTATGTAGGAGTACAGAAAATTATAAGAAGAATTGGTGCATGAACCAATAAGATAAAAACAGTATTAAAGTAAAAAAATTAAGAATAAATAAAGTATAAGTCTCCATTAATACAGCATGCCATAGAGAAGAGAATGAACGATAAAAAGGAATAAATTAATTATACAGTCAAGTAAGAAATTCTACCAAAAAAGGAGAGTATTTGAAAAAAAAACACAGAGAAAGAAGAACTACGATATAAAGAAGAAGCTAAAATTAGGAAAAATAAGAAGAGATCATATTAGAATAATAAAAAATATTTATGGATAAAAAGAAAATTTTTTTTGATAAAAATGCCCGTGTGCACCTTTTCAAATTTTGTGTTCATCATTGTCATTCGTAAAAAAATAGACACATAAATATAAAATAGTATTCTAAAAATAATGTGTTCCATATCCATGTTTGTGCCTCCAAACACGTTTTAAGCATTCGTGGTCCATGTTTCTATTCTGTCTCCGAAAATAAACACTACCTAACACAACAATTTAACGTGCTACATCAAGTTAGTCACTCAGTCATTAAGTTCCACCTCTTAAATTAAGACAAATTGATCCTTCTTATAAACAAACTATTTATCAAATAGAAGAAAATCACATATCAAACCTATAGGTCCCTACAAAACTCATATATCAAACAAATAGATTCTTAATCGTTTTATTTAACAATCAGCTAAACTTTTTCATTTTTTCAAAACTAGATTTTATACACATAATAAGTGTAATTATCTGTGCTATACACGTGATAAAATTGAAATTATAATTTTAAATTATTTTGTTAAAATTAATTTAAATTATAATAATTTGATTAATAAAAAAGTAATGAGTTATGTATTGTTTATTTTTTTTAATTTAGTATTAATTGTATTAACTATAAAATAATTATTAACCGGTTTTAGTAATCTACTTTTTTTTCTATAAATCAAACATATATACTGAATGTGACCATAAATAATCTAGTAATATTTAAATCTACCAACAAATTGTTATAAGTGTAAGAACATCTTAAAATCAGCTTAAAATGAACAACAAATTATTAGAAAATTCTAATGTAGAAAGTTCTCTAATAAACAATAAATAATTTTAACCCACTAAATAACAATTTAACACTATCTTTTGATGCCAGTAAAATATACTTGAAACAATACTATATCAATGTTAGCATACAAAATTATATGATTAACGTAATTATAAAATTGTTTATCAGGAGAATAAAATAATACGAATTTTTATGATAATTCTAATATTCTCAAGCTATAAATGTACAATAAGAATGCATTATCCATTAGTATTTAGAATTTGTCAAACTTTTAAATTGATAATAATAAATTTTAATAATGTTACCTAGATTATTTTTTTTATTAATAATAGGTTTGTCATTATAATTATCTTTTAATGAGAGTACATAAAGAGTACATAGTATATAAGGCGTAATAACTCAACAAATATTTTTAAAAGAGAATTTTTCATTCTCTTTAACAATGAGAAAAACTTATTTTTCTCCCTCTCTTAATCCCTTCTAGTTCATCAAACCGTCAATATTACAGTTTGTATGACTACTTCATGATATACTTTAGTGTTCACAATTCTTAAATTCTAGTCTGTTATGAACAAAATATTAAATTCGAAAAAATTCTGCTGGGCGGACGGTGGTGCAGTTGTAATCCTCATCCGCTCCATTGCGACTGTGCAGTTGTAATTCTCATCCCCTCCCTTAGAGTGTAGTCCTCATCCCTAAGGAATGCCATACCCAGGCTATAAATACATCTGCTGCCTTGCGGCTGTCATTGGATCCCTGTAGCTGTACTGAGGGTGTAGTCCTCATCCCTAAGAAATGCCATAACCAAAGTACTATTGGCGCCATACCCACTGCGAAGGCGCCTGTTGCACCCAGCAATAACCACTTAAGCTTTAGGGAACTCTACTCTTAAACCCGGTACCATGCTTGTTAGAAATTTCTCCTTGGAAGAAATTTCAATACTTGTTGTTGTCTGGAACATTAATATAGATTGAGGTCCCGTTCCAAACTGATTTAATAAACGAGCTTTTAGTCCTTAGGCTAAAGAGATGGAGACGGCTACAGGCGATCCGATGACAATGAGGATGACAAGTCACAATGGAGCGGATGAGGATTACAACTGCACCACCGCTTGAGTCAGCAGAATTCTTCCGAATTTAATATTTTGTTCATAACAGACTAAAATTCAAGAATTGTGAACAATAAAGTATATCAATGAAGTAGTTATACAAGCTGTGATGTTGATGATTTGATAAACCAAAATGGATTAAGAGAGGGAGAGTTCTTCTTATTGTTGAAGAGAATGAAAAATTCTCTTTTGAAAATATTTGTTGAGTTATTACACCTTATATACTATGTACATTTTATGTACTCTCACTAAAAAATAATTACAATGATAAGTCTATTATTGACTCGACGTAGGAGTACGTACTCCTCATCTAGCGCCCGACACTCTGCTAGGGTTTCACTGCACCGCCTCCATGGTTACACCTTTCTTTGTATTTTCTTCATCAAACTCTTTTCCATCTTCTTCTACTTTCTTTTTTTAACTTCTTTTTCACTTAACTCCCTAATTGTTGTTTTTTCTCCCAATTCATTCCTCTTTTAATTCATTCCGTTTTCTAATTCACTCATTCCATATATCTTATTTCTCTTTAAAATCATTAAATACCAATTCTGATTTTTTCTACACCGCGAGCAACAAATCAGAGACTCAGAACTCTCATATAATTGTTATGACGGTGGAGGATGCCAGCCTTCAAGTGACACCCGAAGAAATATGAAACTGCTCTCGTGGAATTGTTGGGGTTTGGAGAGACCCCTGACAATCCACAATCTTAAAGGGATTTGCAAATCCTACTCCCTCGAGGTTGGTTTTATTTGTAAAACAAAAAATCAATCTCGACAAGTTGAAGGAAAACTAAGATCTTGTGGTTTCAAGGAATGGTTTATTGTGGATCCGGATGGATTATCAGGGGGTTTGGCAATGGCATGGAAGGATGGTTGCACTGTTCAAATTTTACAGCATGGTAGATTCTTCATTGCGGCATTAGTTCTGACAGCTGGTTCTAATGATCCTTATGGTGTTTTGGGTGTTTATCTCAGTTCAAATGATCAATATAGAATGACTCAATTTGCTGAATTAACTTCAGTCACCCAACAGTTCGATGGTAAGGTTGCGTTAATGGGGGAATTTTAATGCCATTTCTAATCAATTAGAGAAAGAATGTGGGGTGCTAAATCTCCTTCTTCTATTGAAATCTTTAACAGTTTTATTGATGATAATTCCCTAATTGATATTGGTATGGTCGGAAGACCATTCACTTGGTCAAGTAGACGGAGGGGTGATGAGTTGATACAGAAAAGACTGGACCGATTCCTGGTAGGAGTTGATTGGCAGCAACTCTATCCTAATGCAACGGTTCTTAGACCGTCAAAATCAGGATCGGATCACGCCCCTCTTCTCTTAGACTCTAATCCGAGAACTGAGAGATCTAAATGCCGATTCAAATTCTAAGAAATATGGTGTTCCAATGATGAAATAAGGCAGATTGTTAGAGAGGTTTGGCATGAACAGATTGATGGTTCAGCCATGTATATCCTAGCTCAAAAAATAAAGCATTGTCGGCATAAGATTGTCAGATGGCAGCAAGAACTCATATCTAATTCGAAGGTGGAGATTGATTTACTACAGTCAGAATTAGAGGAACTTCGTTTAGCAGGAATTCATGGAGGCAACATCATTTCAGAAATAGAGGACAAACTTGAAAAAACATTGCAAAATGAGAAATCTTATTGGAAAGATAAGTCTAGAGTCAAATGGCTCAAATCTGGTGATCAGAATATAACTTTCTTCCATCAGAAATTTAGAAATTGAACCAGAAGAAATAGAATTTGGCAACTAACTGGCAGTGATGGTGAAGTGGCTACTTCAAATGTTGGTATTGCTTCTGTGGCTGAATCTTAATGGTGATGTGTTTCGAACAGTTAAGAACTTCTTTTCAGGGGGCAGAATCTTGAAGGGTTTTAACCACACTCAGATCTGTCTTATTCCCAAGATTTCTGATGCTAAAGATATGACTCAGGTAAGACTAATAAGCCTATCTTCAGTCTTTTACAAGATTATCGCCAAAGTATTTGTACATAGGCTTCAGGATATGATGAATAGACTAATTAGCCCTACGCAGAGTGCTTTTATTAAAGGCAGATTAATCTTTGATAATATCCTAATTGCTCATGAGTGTATGCATTACTTGAAGAACAAAAAAAGGGGACTCGAAAATGAAATGGCGCTAAATTATATATGAGTAAGGCATATGATAGGGTGGAATGGCACTTTCTTTGGTTTATATTAGAGAAGTTTGGTTTTGACTCCCGGTGGATCATGTGGATTTGAGAATTAGTGACAACTATTTCTTATTCTGTTATTGTGGAAAGACAACCTTATGGTTTTTTTCAAACCAAATAGAGGTATTCGACAAGGAGATCCTATATCCCCCTATCTTTTTCTTTTCTATGCAGAAGGTCTCTCCTTCTTGCTATACAAGGTAGAACAAAATAGACTAATTCAGGGTCTTCAGATACATAGGCGATGTCCCAAGGTCAACCACCTCCTGTTTGCTGATGATTCCATCTTATTCTGTAAGGCTAATCCTGAAGCATGTTCAAATATCCTGCATTTATTGAATTCTTATGAAAGCATCAGTGGCCAGAGGGTAAATCTTAATAAATCTGCTGTATTCTTTAGCCACAACACTCCCTCCACTACTTGTACACTACTGGCTAACTCTATGAATATTAATCATATTAGGGCTCAAGATAAATACCTTGGTTTGCTTTCTACATTCTCTAAATCGAAAAAGGCTTCTTTTAGTATGATCAAAGAAAAGGTTCGGAAAAGAATCCAAGGGTAGAAGCGCAATCTTCTTTCGTCAGGTGGTAGACACGTATTGCTTAAGACAGTGGGAGAAGCTATTCCTATTTATACATTGTCTTGTTTCAAGTTGCCTGATGGTTTAATTTCGGAAATTCACTCTCTACTTTCTCAGTTCTGGTGGAGACAAAAAGGTTCTGAAAGGCGGATGGCTTGGATTAGTTGAGACACTATGACTCGCCCACGAAAAGAAGGAGGCCTTGGATTTAAAGATCTCAGAATCCAAAATCTGGCGCTTTTAGGAAAACAGTTTTGGCGACTTATAACACAGCCTACTTCTTTATTATCCAAAATCCTAAGAGGTAAATACTTTAGCGATGGTAATGCTATAACGGCAAAAATTGGAGTCTTACCTTCTTGGGGATGGAGGAGCATATTGGAAGGCTGAAATATTGTTGAAAAAGGTCTTAATTGGGCTGTGGGTACTGGTGAGAATATCTGAACCTTTGAGGATCCTTGGCTGTCTCCTCCGTATCCTTTAATGATTTCTGACATGCCAAATAGACATGCTATTTCTGAGTTGGTTCCAAGAGTTAAAGATCTAATTACTGAAGATAGGAATTGGAATCAGAATCTTATTCAAGAATTATTTTCCCAAGACGTTGCAAATATGATTTTGCCAGTTAAAATTCAACAGAGTAGGGACAAATTGCAATAGAATTTGAACAAATCCAAGTAATATGATACAGCTTCAGGTTACAGAATTGGCTATTTATTTTACAATCCACCTCTGGAGCTTTGCCCTAATTATATGCAGCAGAAAAAGTCGTGGATTGATCTATGGAAGTTGAACTTGCCCCACAAAATTAAGCTATTTATCTGGAAAGCTCTCCATGGTCGACTTTCAGTGCTTGCTTAGATTCATCACCGCATCCCTTCTATATCACCATTATGCCCCTGCTGTCATGAAGCAACGAAAACAGTCACTCATTGTTTAATCGATTGCTCTAGAATTAAAGACGTATGGTCTCAGAGTTATCTTCGTGACTGTCTTCCCCCTCAGACTTCTAACGACTTTTGGATATGGTGGACTGCATCAAGAGAGATACTTAACCCGTTGAAGAATGCTGACCGTAATCCTCAATTACTTGCCATCATTTGCTGGAACTGCTGGAAAGCTCGCAACCAGTTGATTTTTGAAGGTTTTACTTCTATACCGTCTGCCATTCTAGCAAGCTCTGTCAAGTTGCTCCGTGAAATCCAAAGAACTCTCAGTTTAGGTCATCATCTCCATGAGGCAAGCTCTTAGTTGCATTCTATTTGATTTATCATTCTTTCTTCTTTAAGATTTTTCTTTGTTTTTCGATCACGCACTGTTGGATGAATACCTTAAGTGTAGTGTTTTTGGGAAATTCTCACCTTTTATTATGCTGTCCTGCTTTTGGACATCTTTGTATTTTATTTTTTAATAATTAATGAAATATAACTTACTATCTTTGAAAAAATAATAAACAGAAAAAACCTATGTTTGAGATACGAATTTTCTAGATGATAAATAATTGTTACAATTCACTATTACTCCTTATATATATATATAGAGACACACACGCACACACGGTAATAATTATACACTAATTCAATGGAGTTACTTGCTACCATTAGGTGAAATTTATGCTATTATATTTTATTAACCTTTATAATTAATTCAATAGAGATACTTACTCAATATATATGTTATCTACATTAATTATATGCCAATATTTTTAGGAAAGAGCTAAAAGAGGAGATATATAAATATATATAATATTATTGCTATATTGGAAGCATACATTATTTTTAGGAAAGAACTAAAAGAAGAGATATATAAATATATATAATATTGTTGTTCTATAGGAAGTAGATATAAATTGCTACGTTCTTTTTTATTATATTATACAACTTAAAGTTATAGTATCATGTTATTATTAATTATAAATACTTGCTACAATTATATCAAATTTAATTATGACTCTAAATAAATAAAATAGATAACAATCAATATTATTTTAGTAACTTTTTACATTCAATATTTATTGTAAATATAAAAATAAAAAAACTAATAAATAAAAATATGAGTAAAAAATAAAACATAATAATTAAAATTTAATTTATTTACTAATTAATCTTGTGTCCATACAATATTATTATTATTATTATTATTATTATTATTATTATTATTATTATTATTATCCACTAATTAAAGTAGAAGATAAAAACCTATATAATTAACGAACCATTATTAGAATGAGTGAGAATTATAAAATGAATTATTGTGATACAACTATCTACTAATAAAATTGTGGATACAACTAATTATTATTGATACAACTATCTACTAATAAAATTATTGCACATGAATGAGAATTAGAACTATATCAATTAATATAATTAGAATGAATAGAAACATTGATGATTGATAATTAGTTTAATAATGCTTTGAATATTGATTTGATATAATTATAATAAACAATATTTTTTAAAATAATATAATTATATATTATTCATGAACTAATTATAATATAATTAGAATAAATTTATTTGAAAGAAAAAAAATTTATGTGAAATCTTCATAAATTACAGTAATTTCTTTATTTATGTATACGTATATATTAATTTTGTTAAATAATTTTAAATATTTTCTTATTTATACATACATATATATTAATTATACATAAAAATATTTACATCACATATATTAAATATTTTTTTGTTATAATTATTTTCTTTTATATATATATTATTCCACAATGCGTGCAATAAATTTTTATGTTTGATATCCATATATAGCCTCCAATCTCAACCTTATTTATACGCAAACTGTATACAACTTTTTTTAATAGAGAAATTTTAATTTTTCGTTTTGTTTTTTTTCACGTACATTTTATTTTTCCTTTAAATAGTAATATTTTAATTTTTTTTGTTTTAAGTACACTTTCATTAAGAATTGCATTATTAATCTAAAATACAAAAAGAGAAAAAAAAGGTGATACATATATTCAAGAAAAAAAAACTTAAATATTAGAAAAAAGAAATCTTATATTAAAACATTTAAAAATAACATATCCAATAAAAATAGTTGTAATATATAAATTGAGGCAACAATTTAAATTTAAATTAATGTAAAATGAATTTAATCAAATACTAATATTAGAACTAAATTACTTGAAAAATATTTAATCTATTCTAGTCCTTAAACACGTATAGATTAGAGTAATTCTCGTAACGGCAACCAACTGATGAAATATCATAAGTTTTGACATTTAGAATTCGTGTAAATTCAGACCATCCTCTTGTTAAATAAGTTTTATCATCTGCTATCCATGCAATACAGCAAGATATAGAATTGACACGCCGAAAAACTAAACTGACCCTTATTTCCCTCAATGGCATTGTATTGATGCAAAAGAAAGCCGGTAATTTCTGAAAAAAAAAATCGCAATATGTTATAAAATTATTTTAATAACTTAAAATAAAAAAAATTTAATATATTTCCAATCGTTGAAATTGCATATCCGAGTTTGACACGAATTTAGCAAAACTAAACTTAAACTGAGGGAATTCAATCTCATTATGTGCTCCACTTCGAAGATCTCCAAGCAGACATAGAAAGCATGGAGGGGATGGAACTTGAACTTGGCCTACAAAACTCCGTGGAAACAATTTCTCGATAAAAAATCAAGTTTCTCCCAAGAAAACTAATTTTACCCACATTATTCCATTAGGTTAGTCATAATATGTGAGTAGATCCAACTATTCTTCGATAAAATAGAGTTTACTGTCTCTTCTTTGGACGCTTACATCCATATAGTTAAAATCCGAATCAGTGATTACAACTCGATGGGGGTATTTCATAGATGTGATGCATTGTAAACGATTGCAGTAAAAGACAATCGCATTGGAACATTAGACGAAAATAATAAGTTAGAGTAAGAACAATCATTAAATTATCAAAAGAATTATAAATTGTACCTTAAAAGGATCAACTTCGATGAAAAATAAAGAATACATTCTATGAAGTAGTAAACGAAGAATAATAAACTTAAAGAAAATGAGTTGACTCTCAAGATCTAGACTCATGTACCACAAAAAAACTCTATATATAGGCTTTATTAAAAAAAATAAATATGTAAATTAGTTATTATTAAGGTAATTTTTATTATTTACGTTAGTTATACATCATATATTTGTTTTGTTAAAATTATATGATTTTATCATATCATATCATGATTAGAATTATTATTTTTTTTATCATTAATAGAGTAACCGGGACCAACTTCATATCATTATCATAATATTTATTATTATTATTATTATTAATTTTAGCATTTAATTATCATCATCATCATCATCATAATCATCATCATCATCATCATCAATTGATATCAATATAAATGGGTCACTATTAACGTAACAACTTGTCACTAATAAAATTATTACATAATAAATGAGAATTAGAATTGTATCAATATAATTAAAATGATTAAAAATATTTTCAATTGATAATTGATAAGTAGTTTAATAATGCATTAAATATTGATTTTATATAACTATAATAAAGATATTTTTCTAAATTAGTATAATTATGTATTATTACTTAAATGTTAATTATAGTATAATTATAATAAAGACATTTTTATAAAATAAACTTAGAAGAGAAAATAGTGCATTCATTTTGGCGGGAATAGATTCATGAGAAATCAACACCTCACTTCTATTAGTTGGGAAAAACCTAGTTTTAGTATATTAAGTAGATTCTAATACTATTTCATAGTCGCTTGTCTTACACAAACATAAACATAAACAATGCAAATATAATCGCAATCATACAAATATATTTAGACCATATTAGAATTTCCTAACACAAGTATGTTTTCTTGTTATATGTTTCTCTAGTTTTTTTATCTTCATATATATATATATATATATAGTGTTAGGTCAACCGTGGAGAGCTCTTGATTACCGGGGAGATTTCGGGGAGGAATCAAGCGAGAGAACATAAGATGAGAAGACACCATATCCAACTCAAAATCTTAAGGTGTCAAGTTAATAGGTCTCTCATCTTATAAACTCCTCACTCTTCTTTGCTTTCTTTGATGTAGGACTAACTTCAACACTTCTCACACTTGCAACACTAACAATCTCCCCTTCAAGTATGAGCCTCCACATCAAGCATCGACTCCCCATCTTTTTAGCTCATCTGCCACGAGTATTCATCCATCACACCGCCGCAAAACACCGTGAGACACGCCGCTCGGATCACCTTTGCTGGGAAGACTTTCGATACTTCACCTTGAATACTCCTTAAAACTACCAGACCGATTAACCATTGGCTCTGATACCACTTTATTGGAAAAACTCAACAAAAGGTTCAAACAAGAACCTGTCTAACAGCGAAAGCACCAAAAATAATTTTTCCACAACCTGTGCAATTAAATGGGCAATACCAAAGATACTCCAAGCAGCAAAATATAATGGCAGAAATTAAATAATCAGTCACCAGAATTTTAACATGGGAAAACTCCCAAAAGAGGGACAAAAAATTCACGGGACCTAGTCCAGAAAAATCTTCCACTATCAGAATAATGGGTACATAAACAGTCTTCCTAGTGACACTAGGGCATCTCAACAATCAACAAAATACATCATCAAAACTGATGGAATCAACATAAAATCCTCCAAAAAGTGGGTATCTCAAATCAGGCAAAAGAGAAGGCAATACAGCTAGCAAGTTATATCCTAATGTTCATTTCTACACCAGGAATAACATACTAAAATTTCATAAGAAATGGAGCAAGTTTACCAGGTCAATGTGATCAAAATGTAACTGCCATTTTTCCCAAAATTCCTTCTCTTCGGCGCCGAAGCTTTGTGCTTCCTTTGCTTTCAATTCAAAAGAAAGCTTCTCTCACTCTTCTCCCGTGGCAATTAGCCACTTTATTCTTTCTTTATTTTTTTTAAAAATGTGGGCCCACTTAGTTGGAGACCCACCAACAAATCTCTCCCTCACCAACTCAAGTGGGGATAGGCTGCTCCACCAAGCCCGCCTTCTCTTTGCAGGAATCAAACTTTACTGCAGGTAAACTCTTAGTCATCATATCTGAACCATTATCATCAGTATGGATCTTCTCAAGTGCATATGACTTCATCTCAAGCGCTTGATGTATCCAATGATACCTCACCTCTATGTGCTTCGATCAGGAATGAAACGTCGAATTCTTGCTGAGATGGATAGCACTCTGACTGTCACAAAATAGCACAAACTTTTCTTGATTGATGCCTAACTCTTGTAGAAATTTCTTCATCCACAAGAGTTCCTTAGAAGCTTCAACAACAGCAATGTATTCTGCCTCTGTAGTAGATAAAGCAACACATTTCTGAAGTCGAGATTTCCACGACACAGCTCCCCTACAAAAGTCATTATATAACCAGAAGTAGACTTTCTTGATTCAAGATCCCCAGCCATATCCGTATCTGTGTAACCATCCAACACAGGTTGACCACTCCCAAAGCATAAACAAACTCTGGAAGTACCATTAAAGTATCTGAGAATTCACTTCACTGCTTGCCAGTGTTCCTTGCCAGGATTAAAGAGAAACTGACTAACAACTCCAACAGCATGAGCAATATCCGGCCTGATGCAAATCATAGCATACATCAAACTGCCAACTGCAGATGCATATGGAATCTTCTTCATTTCTACTTTCTCTTTCTCACTTGTAGGACATTGTTGTGAACTCAGTTTGAAATGACTAGCAAGTGGAGTACTAACAGGTTTGGAATTACTCATGCTAAACCTCTCTAAAACCTTCTCAATATACTTCTGTTGTGACAACCACAGTTTCCCATTCTTCCTGTCACGAGTGATATTTATGCCAAGGATTTTCTTTGCAGGATCCAAATCCTTCATAGCAAAGAATTTGTTCAAGTCTTTCTTAAGACTTTTAATCTTCTTAATGTCATGACCAACAATCAACATGTCATTAACATAAAGAAAGAGAATTATAAAATCACCATCAGAGAATTTCTTAACATATACACAATGATCTGAAGAAGTCTTACTATACCCATGACCTTCCATGAAGGAATCAAACTTCGTGTACCACTACCTTGGCGCTTGCTTCAACCCATATAAGCTCTTATTCAACTTGCATACAAGGTGCTCCTTTCCTTTAACCTCGAAACCCTCTGGTTGCTTCATATAGATTTCTTTATCTATGTCACCGTGAAGGAATGCAGTTTTCACATCAAGCTGCTCAACCTCTAAATTCAAGCTAGCCGCCAATCCAAGCACAATAGAGGGCATCTTCACAACTGGAGAGAAAATCTCCTCAAAATTAATACCTTTCTTTTGCTCAAAGCCTTTCACAACCAATCGAGCTTTGTACCTTGGCCGTGAGACATTTTCATCCGCTTTTAATTTGAACACCCATTTATTCATGAATGCTCTCTTACCCTTTGGCAACTTCACTAATTCAAAAGTATGATTTTCATGCAAGGATTTCATTTCTTCTTGCATGACTTTCAACCAATCTTCCTTATGCTCATCAGACATAGCTTCCTGGTAGCTCTCTGGCTCCCCAATCTCAGTGTTCATCACATACTCATGAGGAGAGTATTTCTGATAAGGATGACGCTCTCTAGTAGATCTTCTCAATTCAGGCTCAACTGGTGATTCAGGTGGGACTTCAACATCTAGCACCTCAGGTTGAGGTGTAGGTTCATCATGCAAATCATCACCATCATTGTCAACTTGTACATCTCTCCCATCAACAGGAGGACTAGTGAAAGGACCAGGTTCATCATCAACAGAACGTCTAACAGTTACTGTTGATTTATCTGTCTTCTCAAGATCTTCAATAGTTTGGTCTTCAAGAAAAATCACATATCGGCTTCTAATTATCTTATTGCTCACCGGATCCCATAATCTGTAACCAAAGTCTTCGTGACTATAACCCATGAAAATACACTGCTTTGACTTTCTATCAAGTTTAGACCTTTCATCTCTTGGAATGTGAACAAAAACTCTGCAGCCGAACACTCTCAAGTGACTATAGGAGACATATTTCCCTCTCTAAACTTTCTCTGGAACATCACCATTACGTGAAACTGAAGGAGAAAGGTTGATCAAATCTACTGCAGTCCTCATCGCTTCACCCCCAAAAGGATTTAGACAACTTTGCATGAGAGAGCATACACTTAACTCTATCATTGATAGTACGATTCATTCTCTCAGTAACTCCATTATGTTAAGGAGTCTTAGGAACCGTCTTCTCAAGTTTGATCCCATGTCCTTTACAATATTCTTCAAATGGACCCCTGTATTCACCACCATTATCTGTTCGAACATATTTCAATTTTCTTCCTGTTTCTCTTTCAACACTTGCATGAAAGTGTTTGAAAATTCTGAACACCTGATCTTTAGATTTCAAAGCAAAAGCTCATACTTTTCGAGAATAATCATCAATAAAAGTAACAAAATATGATGCACCACCTAGTGTCTTAGCATCCATAGTGCAAACATCAGTGTGAACTAAATTTAGAACATGTGATCTCCTATGAGGTCCAGAATTATGAAATGATACTCTAGCATGCTTTCCAACAAAACAATGAGTGCAAGTATTTAAAGTTGTACCTTTCACGGGAAGTGAGTGCTTGTTGGCTAAAACACTTAGTCCTTTCTCGCTCAAGTGACTAAGACGTATATGCCACAAATTAGAAGAGGAATCATCAGCTACATTCACATCTTCTTTGCACAACTTTGCTTGCAACCAATAGAGAGTAGTGAGACTATTGTCTTCTCTAGCAACAATGAGAGCTCCTTTGGTAATCTTGTATTTTTCACTATCAAAGGAAGTGTAATACCCCTCTTGATCCAATGCCTTCACCGAAATGAGATTGAACCGCATATCTGGCGCATGCCTAACATTCTTATAGGATGTAGACCTATATATTTTTAGGTCACTCCTAAAAATATAGGATGTTAGAGATATACTCCAAGCCTACTATGACTATAAACTTTTAGGTCATTCCTAAAATCGTGATTATAGTTCTCTTTAGGTTACTTTTTAAAACTGTGACTATTGACTTTTTTAAGTCACTCTCCAAAATTGTAATAATAGACATCTTTAAGTTATTCTCCAAAATCGTGACCATAAACTCTATTAAATTATATTTTTTTTGAAAAATTATATAAATTTTTTTTGGTCTCTCCAAAAACCGTAACCATAAATCTATTTAGGTCATTTTTAAATTGTGATTATAAACTTTTATAGATTACTCTTTTTTTTTTTTTTTTGGGGACGGGGACCCGGGCCAACAAAAGCCCGGATCCAGAACAGAGATCCATGCCACCGAACCGACCCGTCATCCAAGGGTGTATGTCACCTCTGCCGCGAGAGTGAGAGATTTGAATCAGCCTGTGCTGCGCCCTGATTCTTCTTCTTCAGCTAGCCGGCAACTCATCTGACCCCTGTCTGGTTGCTATCGCCGCCGGAGGAGTATGCTGAAGACTTTCAAAAGCTTGGCCGCCGTTAATCTGTCTTGACTCCGTGGTCGCAACCTGATCTCTCGACAGCGCTCTCGTACCAGTTGAAGCTGTGCATTTATATAGAACCTATTCAACCCCCTAAGATTCAGAGCAGTGAGAGGACCCCTCGCCAAATTCCCTTCGAAGCCTCCGCCTGGACATGGCATCCGTGGCCCTCCTAAGTCGCCGCCGCTGAATCCGCCCTGGTCCTCCTCTACCTCTCGATCCTGCAGCTCCCACTCTGTAACAGCCTCGCCTCGGGTTGCATGCAATCTTCTGTCTCAGATCCTTTAGGATCTGGATAAAACCTGCCTTTCCTGCCTTGAATTTTGGTTCGAGCCTTTCCTGTTTTGTCTGCCGCAAGATGAATTTATGGAGGATCTTTTCTGCTCCTAGCTGGCGATCTATGCATGATGCTGGCGCCACCGCATTAAGGATGACGACGGGGACCACCACCTTGACCCTCAGCAGTTCCCGTGCCTTCCCACCATTGCCTTTCCTCGCCGTCTTGCATTGGTCCGTCCCAGCTTCTTCCCGACAGGAGTTTGGAGCAAGAAAAGCCCTTTCCGACCCACTTTCTCCCTTGCCCAGAATTCGGAATTCCGCAGCACCACTAGAATCGTCTTGGATTGCAGCTGATCTTCTGTCTCAGATCCTTGATGATCTGGATAAACCCCTAACCTTCCTCTCTCATTACCTGGTTCGAACACTTCCAATCTCCCTGCTCACAATCTTCTTTTTGTTCTTTTGTAATTACTGTTTCACATCTGAGCCTCTCTTGTAATGATGCTTTGTATGTCTACAGGTGGTTTGATGCTCCAATTTGCTTGTAATGTGTCTGATTCTGCTGCTTTGGCCACTGCATGCGCTAGCCGATTCCCGTTCCTGGGGGTCCAAGTTATTCCCTTCTCAGGTAGACTTTCCATTAAAATATGAATGTCTTGGATTATGGCCAACGCCTCACCTAAAGCTGTGTTAGATTTAATTGCTTGAACTAGCTTTAAGTTGTCAGATTCTATTAGAGTTCTGCCTATTTGTAGATTATTTACTATGATCAGTGCTTGTCTTATAGCCTGAGCTTCTGCAATAATACTTGATTTGGCCTGAATTTTACCTGAGAAGCCTAATATGATCCTCCCCTTATGATCTCTGATTACCACAGATATTGCACCTCTTCCAGTATCCTTCTTGAAGGCTGCGTCAACGTTTGCTTTCAACCAGTTCTCAGGGGGAGGTCTCCAATTCAGCAGGTTAGTTTTGCTCCTATTTACTTCTATTTTCTGTGTCTGCTGTTTATCTGCTAGTTTCCAGTATGTTGCCTCTAGTGTTATTGCCCTGCAAATTGTCCATCTAGGATTTACCTGCTGTTGTTGAAATATCTTGTTGTTCCTCGTTTTCCATATTTCCCACCTGAGAAATCCTAGTTTGCTTATTCTCCGCTCCTGGTCCCCTCCACCACCTGCTCTCAATTTCTTGATGCATTCGACCATCCAATTACCGATTGAGGTAACTGTCTCTTTTGTTGGGATCCATTGGCATTCCGCTCCGAACCATGTTGCCCTAGCCCAATCGCATAGTAGTAGTGCATGTTCTATTGTCTTTGAGCTTTTTAAACATATTTGACAGATTGGATCTGATGCCATTTTTCTTTTGTATAAGTTAGAGCCTACTGGTAATATATCATGACATGCTTTCCATATAAACATTCTAATCTTCTGCGGGACTTCCATTCTCCACACCTCCTTCCATATCTCTCTTTTATCTTCACTCGTTGATGGATTTCCAAATTTTATTCCCTGCCCAACTCTCCTTGCAGCATAATATCCAGTTCTTATTGAGTAGTTTCCATCTTCCCTCCATGGCCAATACAAGTTATCCTCTCTGTTTATTGCGCTAACTGGGGTGCTAAGGATCTCATTGCAGATTTCTTGGGAGAATTTGCTTTCAATCTTCCTTTTGTTCCACCCTTCCCCACTTACAATAAGATCCTTTACCCTCGCATCATCTGTGCTGTTTATATTCAGAGGCCCGCTCCTTCCAGCAATCCAATTATCTTTCCAAATGCTGACTTTGGAACCGTCTCCTATGCTCCATTTTGCGTTTTCTCTTAGTAGCTCTCTTCCATGTAGTATGCTTTTCCAGACCCATGAGGCGCCCTTTTTACCCTTCGCTGTCCAAAAGTTGCCGCCCGGAAAGTAAATCGATTTCAGTATTTGTACCCAGATTGCATTCGGGTTCTTCAATGCTCTCCATGCTTGTTTTGCAAGGTAGGCAGTATTTTGCTTTTCCAGGTCCTTGAACCCCAGCCCCCCATCTCTCTTACTCTCAGTAATGCTGTCCCATTTCTTCCAATGGATGCCCCGTTCCTTCCCCGATACTGCCCACCAGAATCTTGCTACCTTAGCACAAATCCTCCTGCAAAAACTCTTAGGGAACTTTATGACATTCATGATATATGATGGCATTGCCTGAATTACTGCCTTTATTAGTGTTTCTTTGCCTGCTTGATTCAGCAACTTTTCCTTCCATCCTTCTAGTTTATTCATGATCTTCTCTTCAATCCATGCTAGAGCCTTGTTTTGAGATCTTCCCCACATAGATGGTAACCCCAAGTATTTTCCTGGCGTGTCCCATGTTTTCATTCCTAAAATATCCTCTATATTTACCCTCGTTTGTATCGATACTTGGCTTCCAAAGGAAATGCCTGACTTGTTCATATTGATCCTTTGTCCGGATGCTTCTGTGTATTCATTTAGCACGGTTATAATCTGATATATCTCCTCCTCATCCGCTTTCGCAAATATGATACAATCGTCTGCGAACAACAAGTGAGTAATTGCCGGAGCTGTTGGGGCTATTTTAAGACCTGTTATATTGCCTTTCACCTTTGCGTCCTGCATTAGGATCGTGAATACCTCAGCTGCTAAAATGAAAAGGTATGGGGATAATGGATCCCCTTGTCTAAGGCCCCTCTGAGGCTTGATCCTCTTCGATAGCTCTCCATTAACCTTTACCCTATAACTTGCACTTCTTACACATTTCATTACCAACTCAACCCATTTTTCAGCGAACCCGAGTTTTATGAGCACCTTTTCAAGGAAATCCCATTCAAGCCTGTCATATGCCTTGTTCATGTCCAACTTAATTGCCATATTTTGCGATCCCTCTCTTCCTCTTTTGTTCAGGCTATGATAAACTTATTGAACAATAACTACATTATGCTCTTTTTAAAAAGCCATGAGCATAAATACTCCCTAGGCAAACACCTTTTGTTACTACATCACATGCATCAGCCACAAGTTTAGATTGTGTTTGTGTGTTTTGGACTTTTGGCTATGAGCCATGAGATAGTTAAAATCGTGATTTTTTTTTCGGAAATCTTGTACCACATTTTTTTGGCCAAAAATGTATTGAATTGGGCTCACATGGTTCACCCAGACGAAACAAATAAAATAATTCAACAGTAGTGCTCCTCTTAAAGAAAAAAAAGAGGAAGGACTTGCAAAAAATCAATAAATTTTAAAAATAAAAATATTTTTTAATCAATTTTAAAAAAATCACATAAAAATTTAATTTGTAAAATCTTTTGAACAAATTTTTGTCATCTTAATTTTGTAATAAAATTTTTGTCAATATATATAATTATGAAGAGAAGACTTATGGAATGAAAAGATTACAAAGAATTTCGTATTGATTATTACATTACAGAATTAAGATTGTAGAAGTGAGGGTCTGAGGGACACAACGCAACACAAGAGACAAGACAATGAGAAAGGAGTAGGAAAGAAGCCGGCCATAGCATTCGGATTGGATGACTTGTTGTTGTTCTTCTTCTTCAACTTCCATCTGAAAATCAGAGATCGTTTTCAACGGAATGGGGTGGGGCAACACTAACAACAATGAGATATGGAAGGCCCATGGGGCCATGGCCATGGTTCAGCTCTTCAGCGGTGGCTATCACGTAATTACCAAATTAGCCCTCAACGTTGGCGTCAACCAGATCGTCTTCTGCGTCTTCCGCGATCTCCTCGCCCTCTCCATCCTCGCCCCTCTCGCCTTCTTCCGTGAAAGACGCACGCGCCCTCCCCTCACCAAGCACCTCCTCTTCTCCTTCTTCTTTCTTGGATTAACCGGGTGAGCTTCTTCATTCTTCCTCCATCTTTTCAATTACATTGCCCTTTTTTCTTTTCTTTTCTTAATGATTTGATTATTATATGCTCAGGATATTTGGGAACCATCTTTTGTTTCTTATTGGTTTAAGCTATACTAATCCAACTTATGCTGCTGCAATACAGCCAGCCACTCCGGTTTTTACATTTCTCTTCGCTGTAATCATGGGGTTAGTTTGCTTTCCCCTCTTGCTAATTACTTCAATTTTTGGATGCATATTTGTGGATACATTCATCAACTTATTATTCATGCAGCACAGAAAGAGTGAATTTGCTAAGATATGAGGGTTTGGCCAAGCTTGGTGGAACTCTTGTCTGTGTTTTTGGTGCTATTTTGATGGTTTTGTACCGGGGTCCGGCTGTCGTAGGGTATGCCGAAATGGACTTTGTTTCGCATAATGAAATCAGTGCTAAAGGTCAACCAGAGCCTTCTGGATGGTTGGTTACCGGTTTAATGGATCTTGGACTCGACCATTTTCATCTTGGGGTTCTGTGTTTCATAGGGAACACCTTGTGCATGGCTGCTTTTCTTGCCATTCAGGTATATATAAATATTGCATCAAAGGGAGAGGGAGAAAAGAACTAGCAGTCTTTGTGAATGATTTTCTGTATTCCCATATGTTTGATGTTCATATAAATGTGGAGACTTTGATATGTTTAATGCTTTAATTACCATGAATGATTTTCAGGCACCAATACTAAAAAAATATCCTGCAAACTTATCTGTCATTGCATTTTCATACTTCTTTGGAGCTCTACTAATGGTGATCACATCAATGTTCGTGACAAATGAGGCGACCGACTGGATTTTGACGCAGTCCGAGACACTTGCTGTTATTTATGCTGTGAGTCACCTGAATGTCAGATTAGTTTTCAGTGTTGTGAACATTACTATTTATTGCCAATCATGTTGGACCATTTTCCCTATTCATTGCTTTGAACCTCTTTTTTTCTTTTTTATTGAGCTCATTCGATGAGAGTATGTGTGTTTCTGTAATGGAGGCCATCCACAATGAAGGGAGTATTACTAATAAGAGTCAACCTAGGCATTTATTAACATGATGATGATGATACTGCACTTTTTTTTGCATAGTCAAGAATGAGATGGGATTTCTCTGGTTTACATTTTGGCAGTTTCTTTCTGTATGGTGAAGCAAGAGATGTAAACATGTCTTGCATTGGCAGAAATGTAAGCGAGAAGTTCACTATGCTCACAAATGTTTTCCTTGTTTCTCCAGGGTGTTATCGCATCTGCCCTTAACTATGGACTGATTACATGGTGCAACAAGATATTAGGGCCAGCAATGGTTGCTCTTTATAATCCACTTCAACCTGGTGCTTCTGCTCTCTTGTCTAGAATTTTCCTTGGAAGTCCAATTTACATGGGAAGGTATGTCTCCTATTTTGATGCATTGTTCAATAAGTAGTAGACATTAACATCAGCACAACACACCACTTCATTTTTTTGTTTTCAAAATAGATTCTTTTAGGACTTGTTCAAGATGGCTTATCTAGTTGAAGAGCTTAGGTTGTGTTCGGTAAGTACCTTGTATTATAAAATACAGAAACATTGAGATAATGGACATAAAATTGAGCATATTCTCATAGAGCAATGACATTTTGCCTGATTTTGTATTTGTCTCGGTCTCCATAGTTTTATGCCTCTCAGTTTTTGTTCTGTAACAGTTATCAAACAAGGCTTTACCTAACTCCTCTTAAATCCTTGTCAAATTTTGTTGTCACAACTTTCTTATTCGTTTTTTTTTGGGACAACAACAGCATTCTTGGAGGTTCTTTGATTATTACTGGTTTGTATGCTGTTACATGGGCATCATTTAGAGAAAGACAAGCATCAAGTGGAGTTCTTCCTCATCATCATCATCATCATGGATCTTGGGTCTCTGATGACAAGAGTTCATATCAGAGAGGTCTCATCCTCCCCAGCTTAACCCCAAAGCCTTCTGATTAACAAAAATTAATTGAGTTATGGAATACGTTGTAAAAAAAACCCTTGATTTTTTTCATGCTCTTGCTGTCATCATATTTACATATAGCTGTTTTGATGAACTAGTATTAGTAGAATTGACATAAAAAAATTTGTTGAGTATACTTTCAAATCGGCTTAAATATATTCAGTTTCTATAAGTTTGTAGACCATTTTAAATTTTGTTTTCGTTTTGATCCTTACAAAATTTTGTAAGGTGATTATATAAAATTTTAAATGGGAAAAATATAGATAAGTTAAAAATTAAAATATTTGGTGATGGTAGAGGGTGGAAATTAAGATATTGAAGGACAAGTAACATCATATGACTGAGCTAATGTTGCTTAATTATATCTAACAATGACTTGAAAATGAATGAATCCAACTTGGTCTCTCTATACAATTCTTAATTTCTTGTAGATCATGAAATCCTATTCTATTTTCAGTAGGTAACGAAAGGTCAAAAATGAATTAGAAGTAGATTTCATTCCTACCTTTTTCAATAATATGAGTTTTTATTTCAAGGTCTTTTAATATTTAAGTATATTCAAGTTTTTTTTTTCTGAAATTCCTAAGTAAATGTTTGTATTTCTCAAAAGATTCATATTATAATTAAATTAATTAAGGTATTAATTCTTGAAGAATCTAAACTTTTGATAGCAAAAGAGTAGTCGAATATATTCCAAAAACAATAGTAGGAATTAGAACCTAGAGAGTTAAAATTATGCGACCACTTTGGTCCATCTCATTAGAAGTGCCAAAGTGGTTTTTTGAACTGAAGATTTTAAAAGTGGAGTCATGTAGTTTGGTTTAAATTTTAGAAGGATTAAACATAGGAAAATAAACCAAATAGACACTTATAATAATTTAAGATTAAGTTGACTCTCTCAAAATTACTTGTGGCCATATAGATTTATTTTTCATTCAATAAAAATACTTTTGAGATAAAATGTCATACTATTTCTATATCATACATTTAAAAGTAATTTTATTTTCCTATTCAAATAAAAATTGAAGTTTGAAGTGTTAAATCATACAAAGTCCTAAATTTTTTCAATTTTCATAATCATTAAAAAAACCCAACTTTGGATCAAAGTCATTTTATTCAAGATATAAGGAAAAAAAAAAGTGATCTTCTCCTTCCTTTGTTTTTTTGCTGCCTTTGAAACTAACCAAAACAATCCACGTTCCACAGATCCATTAGCAGAGAGAGAGAGAGAGAGAGAGAGAGAGAGATCTGCGTAAAACTTGATTCATTCTCTTCCCAAAGATCTCATCACTCCCTTAACAGAACAGAACCACCAACCCACCCACCCATCATCAACTTTCACTAATTTACATTCCCCACCCCCCTAAACTCTACTTTATTTGCATTCAGCTCCCTCCACAACCACCGCCACCACCACAACCACTATGTTTGATGCATAAACCAAATGCCACATAACAACGTAACTACCCAAACAACTCACTGCCAAAACCAAACATGGTCTTCGGCAAGAACAACCTACGAATCTCTTCCTCACTTCAGGATCTCTCCTCGTATCGCCACCTCACCAACAACAACGATGATGATGCCATCTTCGCTTCAGATCCTTTGGATCCAATCCATTTGAAGAAATCCCAGTATCTCCTCAAAAGTGAAAACTTTGCGTCAAGTTTCTCCAAATCCAAGCCGGTTCAGGGTCCCAACCCGGTTCGCAGAAAATGGGTCAGGTCCATTTTCTTCTGTATGTGCCTCTTTCTCTTCATTTTTTTGGTTTACATGGTTGTTACTTCTTATTGGAATAATGGGTCGGGGAATTACTATGTTGTTCTTGATTGTGGTAGCACTGGTACTAGGGTTTATGTTTACCATGCTGAGATTGAGCACACAGAGGATACTAGTCTTCCTATAGTTGTGAAATCGATGAAAGATGGTTTGGGAAAGAAGAGTGGTTTGATGAGTGGTAGAGCTTATGATAGGATGGAAACTGAGCCTGGTCTTGATAAGTTGGTGCATAATGTGTCTGGCTTGAAGGGTGCATTGAAGCCGCTCCTTAAATGGGCTCAGAAGCAGATACCGGAGGATTACCACCGCAGAACTTCACTTTTTTTGTATGCTACGGCCGGTCTCCGGAGGCTGCCGGTTGAGGACTCGATGTGGTTGTTGGACAATGCTTGGAATGTGCTTAAAGGATCGCCTTTCGTGTGCCGCAAGCAATGGGTTAAGATCATCACGGGGACGGAGGAGGCTTATTTTGGATGGATCGCACTTAATTATCACAGTGGGATATTGGGCGTTAAGCCGAGGAAGAGGACTTATGGGGCGCTTGATTTGGGGGGTTCGTCATTGCAGGTCACGTTCGAGGGTGATCAGCACGTGAATACTGAGACTAGCTTGTTTGTTAAGATTGGATCGGTGAACCATCATCTCACGGCATATTCACTTGCAGGGTATGGTCTTAATGAGGCATTTGATAAATCCGTGGCACATCTTTTTGACAGAGAGTTTAGGTCGAAACATGTGGATTTACCTAGGCAGAAGATAGAACTTAAGCATCCTTGCTTGCATAAAGGGTATAAGGAGCAATTCACTTGCTCTCGTTGTTCTTTTAATAATCAGGTAGGAGGCAGTCCTATAGGTAATGGGAACATGTTGGATAAAAAAGGAGGATCAGGAGTTCCACTTGTGCTTGTAGGTCATCCAAATTGGCAACAATGCAGTGCACTGGCGAAAGTGGCAGTCAATTTGTCTGAGTGGTCTGATCTCAGCCGGGGACTTGATTGTGAAGTGCATCCTTGTGCCCTACGTGACAATCTTCCACGCCCGATGGGCCACTTTTATGTGATCTCTGGATTTTTTGTGGTGTATCGATTTTTCAACCTAAGTTCCGACGCCACACTTGAAGATGTTTTGGAAAAGGGTAGGGATTTCTGTGGTAAACGATGGGACATTGCAAAAGGAAGTGTTGCTCCTCAGCCCTTTATTGAGCAATATTGCTTTAGAGCGCCATATATTGCATCACTGCTGAGAGAAGGTTTGCACATTACTGATAATGATATAACTGTTGGATCTGGAAGCATCACTTGGACACTTGGGGTTGCTTTGCTGGAAGCTGGGAAGGCATATTCTGCCAGATTTGGGCTTCGCAATTTTGATTTACTTGACACGAAGATAAATCCTCTCATTCTTATTCCCATTTTGATCCTTTCCTTTATTCTACTTCTTTGCGCTTTATCATGTGTTAGCAATTGGATGCCAAGATTTTTCTGGAGGCAATATCTTCCCCTTTTCAGGAATAATAATGTGTCCAATATACCATCACCTTTCCGGTTCCAAGGATGGAGTCCTATCATATCTGGTAAGCTATTGAAATGCTATTTAATCATTAAGTTTATACTAGTATTGTACATTTGTAACCCATGAACCATGATCATATTGCTGCAATTTTTGTATTTGTCACAAATATGCATCAAGTCTTTTCTGTGTCATTTTAAGTTTATCAATAAATATAGCTGGGTACCTCTTTTGGATTGTGTGGTCTATGTAACCATTTCCGCCCTAATTGGTGACAACATTTGGTTGTTTTGTATATAGAGTGGTCTATTGGTAATATTTCTTTATGATAGAACCTTGAAGCCAATGTTCCTATGGTGTTTGCAGGGGAATCAAGGATAAAGACGCCACTTAGCCCAAAAATCACAGGTCCACAAGATAGACCATTTAGCCTTGGGGTTGATAATAGTGTCGGCATCCAGCTTGCAGAATCTTCATTTTACCCGTCAGTCAGTAGTGTTTCACATAGTTATTCCTCAAACAATTTAGGGCAGATGCAGTTTGAAAGCAGTAATATGGGTACCTTCTGGTCACCCCACAGGAGTCAAATGCGCCTGCAGAGTAGGAGATCACAATCTCGCGAAGACCTGAATTCCTCGTTGAATGAAGCAAACATGGTCAAGGTTTAGGGCATCATCTTCTGGAAACTGGTACAATCGCACTAATATCTTCCGCTATAGTTACAATTTTTCTTTTAATAGACACTGTTAATTCTTTAGTTGTGCTTTATCGATATTACATCCTACATATATTCATTCCTTTCTATAAGAGTTGGCTAAAGCTAATAGTAAAGCAAATACATATTCTTTTACAGATTGTTCTTTCTATAGTTCAAGTTTTTGAAAGTTAGAACAAGTTCCTTACCGACTGATGACATTTCCACCCATTTCTCCTATGTAATTCATTCATAGACTACCATATAAACAACAAACTTTATGTCTAGATATATGAATTGTAAGCCAAACAAATTGTACAGCCCAAGATGAAAATTTTCTGGACATCGATTGAGCCTAGACATCCTGCTATTGTATTTTCACAGGAAAGACAATTTATCATATTATAATGTTATTTGTCTCTTAATTTTCACCCCAAGTTGTAAATACATGTTCCAGCATTTCAGTTCTTTTGTCATGGAGATGACTGTGGTGACTGAGGAAGATGTTTCTGGATCGATTAACTTCTCACGAGTCTCGCTTCTAAACTCGCTTCTTCCACAAGTTGCCTAAGCGCAAACAAGTACTATTGTTCATCATTCTCCTTTGTACTGACTACTGTTTTGGTGCTTCAACTTCACAGCCTTGAGGTGTTAATTGTTATATTGAAGCATCAAACTCTAACAACAAGGACAAGAAGCATTTGTTTCAGGAAGCTTCTGAGATTAATTGATTTGTGACTCTTTTGTGCATACCATTCTTTAGACTAATAAACCACCATTAACAAAGTGATTTTGATCTCCATTTGTTGACTTATGAACGAGGAAAATTGGGCAAGTTGTAAAAATTAAACGATGGGGAAAGGTTGTAACATGGCACAATACCTCATATACGGCAAATAAGCTTATAGTCAAGTTGCATATTTCAATTTTCAAGCAATTTAAACACTTTTTAAATGACAAATGGTACTTTCCACTTGAATATTTATAAAGAAATCTCAAAGCAGCATTGGTGTGATGACTTTTTAGTAATGTCGACTCAGATGTTTTAAAGAAAAAAAAAAGGTATTGGTTTTATGTATCCTTAAAAAAAGGTTTAGCTTTATGTTGGCCATCTATATTTATCTACATGAATGATTGTAGTATTGCTTTAGGTTATGCATGAAGCAATTTGAGACCTAAGAAACCGTATATGACACTAAAAAAGATGCAACAAAAGTGATTATAACATATTAACGTAACATCGGCCGGGTTAAATTTATCTCTGTTTTTTGCATTCTAACTTGTTAACTGATTATAATGACAAGAGCATGTTTTTATCTTACATTTGTTTCTCACACCTAAAGAAAACAAAAGAAACTTCCTAGTACACTTTCATAACAGGCAAGTTCATTGTCGATTCTTTGAGGACTCAAATCAGTTTATTTGTGAATTTGGTTAAAAATATAAGGACTTGCTAACCAGGCATTTGAGATAGATGCATTAAGAATTCCATTTGGAGCTGTTCCTAACACACAGTTTCTTCCAATTCTTCCACTAGAAACAGACACTTAACATGCACTAATGACATTGCGTTTAGATTCTCTTTTTAAGATAGTAAACACATTAATTCGTTTAGTTCATATACATAAACAAAATTCTTGACAAGTTATGCTACGAAGCAGAACCACCACCCCGTCCACGTGCCACCACTTGTGGCGGAACCGGCAGCTTCAGCCGCAACCGCAACACCATCATCCTCTCTTCTCTCTCTATATCTTTGACATTTCCACTCACTGAGAAGTTAAAATAATATAAATGAGTCTAATCTTTAAAAAGTAAAACCATGCTTTTTTTTCTTTTTTGTGTGAAAATTCTTAGTCCTCTAATTAGACCCTACCTGCCTCAGATCTATTGTAATAATAATTATCTTCTTTTCTTTCGCAACCTCCAACTACCCACTCTCTTCTTTCTGCTCCGACCACCGGTAACGAACACTTTCACTTCATCTCACTTATCACCGATGCCTATCGTAATTTTCCTAATGAATTATTTAACGATTTGATTTGCAGCGCCGATATTAGAAAACTTTGAAGCTATTTCTTATTGTGTAGTGTTATGGCGCGAACGATGGAGTGGGCGGCGAGGGCGGAGCACTTGGGAGGAGTGCCTCGGAAGCTGGTGATAGGCGCAGTTGGCGCATTCGCCAAAACGGTGTCGTGTCTTATGAACAGAACCACCGTTCACAACGCCGACACTCTCTTCCGCCTCGTTCGTTCTAGAACCCCCGGCGTCCCCTTAATCACCGTCAGCAACCACATGTCCACGTCAGCACTCCCTCAAACCCTCTCTCTCTATATTGTTTGTTGATTGCTAGTTGCTCCTGGAGCAAGAAACTTCCTTGTTCTGCTCTGTAATATATGCACAATTTGATATTATAGCAGGACTAGTTGTAAATGATTCAAATGATATGTAGCATTGTGTAACATTCCTAATTATCCTCTAACTACTAAGTGTAGTAGAAAATTAGATGCTTTCAGTGTCTTAGATCTTAAATAGCAATCAATTCTTCCATCATTTTGTATTTTGGAGGATATATGAGGGAGATAAATTGATTCTCTTTTTCTTATGTAGAGAGCATGTTAGAATGTCCGATTTGAGGATTTGTTTTTGGAACTTTTCTTAGGTTGGATGATCCGGCTATGTGGGGATTCAGGGGCTTTCCCATCTTTAATACCAAGTTAGCTCGATGGGTGCTAACTGCTGAAGATATATGCTTTAAGAATGCAGTGCATTCATATATTTTTCGGGTTGGTAAGTAACACTAAGTCTCAGTTTTGATTATCCATGTTTCAGTTTAATTAGGCTAGACTTCTTTGAAGAGATTGCAATTTAGAATCATTGTGCTAGGCTAGGCTAAGCCTTTATAGTGTTTTGTATAAAAGGACAATGAAAGGGACTTGATGTTCTGATTAAGTTACTGGGCTGTTGCATTTTTTCGGTGTTGGGGTGGGGGGAGGAATTTCTTAGATGAGGCGGCAACAAAGGTAAAGATTGCACATTGAGAGATACATTCTGCTAAACTTACCTGAGAAGTAGAGGTTGCTGGGATTGTCCAACATTAGGAAAAAATTCCTTGGGGTCAAATCTTTGATCTTTTATTATGTATTGTCCATACTTTGTAATGTCTGGCGGAAATCCATTTCAATTCCATTTAGTAATTTTATGGGTTTCTTGAAGCTTATTAAACTATTAATCAAAATGTGCTGAAATGGTTTTCTGTTTGTTTTCGTAGTGTACTGTTATCTTGTTGTTCTAAAATGATAACTTACACAGGGAAATGCATACCTATTACAAGAGGTGGTGGAATTTATCAAGAGCACATGAATGAAGCTCTTGAGCGCTTAAATGATGGAGAATGGGTATCTATGTAACCTAATATTTTACGTCCACATAGGCTTAACTCTTTTTATGATGACACTTTTGGTAATTTACATCAAGTGTTGGGCTATTGTGGATTTATTATGGTCCTCTAGCACTGTTTAAGAGTTTGTTTTTCTTTTCCCTTGTGTTTCTCAGCTATGATTGTAATTGGATTACAGAGTTTTAAAGTAACGTCTTCTCATGAATTAATCTCTCTTTTTTTTACTACAGTTCTTTATGTCTCATTTTCAGTTATGCTTTTGCAGGTGCATACATTTCCAGAAGGAAAAGTGTACCAAGACGATGCACCAATTAGGCGATTAAAATGGGGGACTGCTAGTCTAATTGTCCGTGCACCAAAAACTCCAATTATATTGCCAATTGTCCATCATGGTTTTCAAGAGGTAACTCTAAGCATTGTGCTGATTACTTATAAAACTTATCTTTATAATTTCTGGCATGTTCTTAAATGATTGAAAAGTTGTGGTGAGTGCTCATTTCCTTGGTGATAGAATAAATCATCTGTTTGGTAGAAAAACACCATTTATGTTGGCTATTGATGTTTATGTTCTGTTCATATTTTTAGGTGATGCCAGAGAATTATATGTTTGGTAGACGGCCTCCTGTACCATTGTGTAATAAGAAAATTGACATAATTATTGGTGATCCGGTTCAATTTGACCTTCCAGCAATGAGGCAAACGGCTATTTCCGAGTCTCGCAATGCAAAATTTCCTACTAGTGGGTGGCCCAGCACTCCAGATGGTCTGGATGAAGCAGCGCAGAAATGTCTCTACTCTGCAATTTCAGAGCAAATCCGTGCTGCCATGGACCGACTAAGGAGTTTTCGTAAAAAAATTCTCAAGTCATAGGTTTAAACCTATCTAAGCTCAGTTAGATCTTGAGTTTATAACATTTGTATGATTGTGTGTTTGTAGTTGATGATTTTGTAGGACTATTTTACTTAGAATTCCTAAATGAAGTACCATATATACAAGTTCATAGGGGGAGGTGGGTTACCTTCCATGCACAGCCCAAAATTAGATGGGCTAACAAATATTTCAAAAAGCAATTCTTTGAGAAAAGAAAAATGTCGATGTTTTGCAATTTTGTAGTGCTGTCAACTTGTCATGTCATGTGACGTAGGAGAGGTTGAAATAAACAGCTGGAAGCCTGGAACAAGCATTCTAGGAAGGCTCTGGTAATTCAAGTGGGGACCTCATTCTTCATTTCTTTAATCCTTTATGTATAATGCACAAGATCCTAATCCATGCTTTAATGTATTGTGCAATATCTATGTTTATTTGTCCGTGTGGTTCAGGTCCTATATAGTTTGCACCATTGTTTTGTGTTCCAGCTCATCCCTCATTTTTTTGCTGGTAAGTTTTGCAGCACAGAGAGAATCATCATCCTCTGCTTGTGAGAAAAACTCAAATTATTGTTAGCTTAAGCGAAGGATTACAGCTATTAGGCTCTGAAAATCCAATATTTAACGGCCCCATTTGCAAAAAGGTAAACTTGCAGCCAAGAATTTATACAGTGCTTTGTACAGTTTAATAATTGAGTTGTATGGTATTAAAAAAGTTTTTATGTGTAATTATCACAATCCTTACAGTACAAGTTAGGAGTGTGTTCTAATTTACACCATGTGGTATAGCCCGTGATTTGACATGAAGAAATGCATATTGTGCATAAAACAATTATGTTGCAATTATTTTGTATAAAGTAATCTAGTGATCTTTTGATAATAAAAGGAGTTGATGTAAAAGGTGTAATGATTAATTGATGCATTGTTTTCATCAAAGTTCTTTTACAATAATTTCAGATACAATTATAGGTTTTGCTAACCAATGTTTGGACACCATGTTCAAGGCACACAATAGACATAGTATCTGTAACAAACAAATCTTCAATTAATCTATTGTTCTCTTGTGTTCTTTATAATGATGATAATGTGGTTTACAATTTACAGATTTTGGTATGGAGTGTATCTCTTGCTTTTGTAGACTAAGTATATAAATCCATTAATCCCTTATATAAAAGCGTATAATAGACTTACCCAAAAAAAAAGAAGCATATAATAGAGGGGGAAAAGCACATAATGTTTGTGTGACTCTTCTAATAAATTGCAGTTCTTGTGACAACAAATATAACAATAGAGGTAGAAGAATGGATCTACAACTTTAACACACTTTATATGATATAAGAAACACATAGTACTATCTTGTTTTGTAGTGATCATTTTGAAATGAGAAACTACAAGAGAGTTGGGTCAATATTTGGTTAAGAACCTTGTTGTTACCTCATGTGGACTATAGCATAACATACATCAACATGTGTGAGCAGTGTTGAATTATTGTGTCCATGAGCATCTATTTCGATCTATCTTTGATGAATAACAGCACGAGTTCATCAAATGGAAATTTCCAACCTAAAAAGCATTAAGGGGGACCATTTGATCTGTCGTATTTTTTTATTAATTTCTTCAAGAAGAAAATGTGTTATTTACATATAAAGTTTGTGTCCTGTTTTATGAAAAATAATTAGTTGGATCAAGTGTTATATAACCTAAAATTCTAGAAAATAAAAAATAAACAATTTACGACCAAAAATGAAAAACCAGTTCATTTAAAGGAGGACACTATCAAATAAAAATTTGTCTAAGTGGTTACCTAATGTTGCCTTTTTCCAACTACTAGTGATGATTTGTAATCAAGTTTTTTTTTCCCCTTTTACGGGGTTATTGCAATTTGGTCCACCATACCCCAATTGAAGAGTAAAGACTAAAGAATGCTCCTCAACTTTCTCATGCATGTCTTTATTGCCAAAAGAGACCCCTCCTAGATTGCTCTCCTTGGTTGTTGGTTAGAGTAACTTCTAAGGTTGCCTTGCCTTTCATATTATTATTGTTGTTTAAGTAAATGGTGAAATTTGTCCCGAAAGATTATCCATTTTTTAAATTGATTTCTAAAAATTTTTTTCATCAAATTTATTCTTTAATAATTTTAAATTAGTCATATTAGTCTTTTCGTCACTTCTATTATTTATGGTGTCAGAGTTTGCTATTATAAAATGTTAAATGACAGCACAATACATACCTAATAGTCTTAATTGGTTATTAATATAATAAATTTATCAAATTAAATTAAATCAACTCCAAATTGAAAAAATTTAATCCTCAAGATCCCTTTCATTTAAGGTTAATTTTGATTCAATTGTATAAACTTATTACAGTGATAACTAATTATGACTGTTAGGTATATACTATGATTAGGATAGTATTATGTCACATAAAAAATTTTTGACATAGAAAGTAATTAAAAGAGTAATATAACTAATTTAAAATTTTTAAAAGATAAATTTAATTAAAAAATATTTTAAAAACTAATTTAAAAAATAAATAATCTTTCAAAATAAATTTGATTATTTATTCGTTTTCCTTTCTGTTTTGCATAAATGTTGAAACAAGCTAAGGACAAATATTTCATTCACAATGCGGCTCATATGTTTTTGAAATATTTATACTGAGTCAAAATAGAGTGACCATTCTCGTGAATCATATAACTTCACATTAATTAAACCCTTCGTTTTAATTTCCTTCACTTCTTTGCAATGCCTTGGAGTTTTATTTTATTTTTATTTGATTACATTCCACAGGCCCTAGCCGGCAACCTTGGGAATTTATTGGCCATGTGTACAACTTTGGCTACTAAGACGAGAATATATCTCTCCAAAAAAAAAAAAATAATAAAGAAAAGAAGATCTTATTGCAATTAATTTATTATTATTGTTATTATTATTTGGCTCTTTCTTTTTCTGAATGAGTCCATTTCAGTTATTTATTAATTCTCTTGAACTATGTAATGAATTTGAGGACAAGTTGAACAATATTGTGAATTAATTAGTTAGCTTCAGTGACTTGTAGTTGTAGAATAAGGCATGATAAAAAATGGAAAAAATGTTTCTTGAACATGTATTTCGGACTAGGCAGTAGGGATCATATGAAGAACATTTGATATTATTTTAGCATGTTAAAATTGAATGGTTAATTATTTCATAAAATCTCTTGAGATGTGGAGAAGTCAATATGTTCCAATTTATTATTTATCTGAAATTACTGCCTGTAACTATGCTGTTAATTGCATATTATTATAAAATGAGAGGTTGGTTAAAAAAATTAAAAGAATTACTTTATTAGAGCTTGAGTTAGTACTAAAATATTTTTCTCTAAAATTAAAAATAGTTGCTGACGGTTCAATAGCTTCAAATCATTTTTCTTTGATGCTGCTAATAATAATAAAAAATGCTTAAAGGAATTGAAGAGAAACATAATATAAACACAACTTCTTCAAAAACAAAATTCTCTTTTAATATTCTTTATCACGTATAATTTATAAAAACAAAATTGGCCATGTGTTTGAAAAAACAAAATTCATTTTCCTTACTATATAAGAATTAATATCTTTTGTGCTAAGTTAATAAAATGCCTTTTTCTTTTTCATTATGAATTTCTTTTCCTGCTTTTGCCTTTTATTATCATTGGTTATCATCATATTTCCAAGCCTTTTTAATCCATCAATAATTTATTTTGAATCTCACGCATAACCCCACAGAACATTACTCCAAATTTAATATTGTAAGTAAGCTTCATAGTTTATAATGTAGTAATCTGATCAATCATTTCTTTTAGATGATTATTCAATTAATAACTTTGACAAGTAAATTTTATTTATGATAATATATGATTCAATATTTATATAAGTTAAATTTCTTAAAAATAGAAGCACTTCAATAAAAAAATAAAAGAGTATATCTAATAATTAAATAAGAATTCCAATTTACAGGCTTCAATCTTATAAAACATTTATGGTACAGGATGATGAACAACTCACAACTTGCAATTTCAAAATGACAGACACTTTGAAGGAGGGTGATAAATGTTGATAAAGAGAGGGCATAGCATGCCATATTTAGACTGAGATGTTGATATGAAATTTCTAGATTTTGAATGCAAATAAGAAAAAAAAAAAAGAAATTATTGGTTATTAATATAATGAAACACCATAGATAAATTAATGTAATCACAAATTCATAATTAATAAGATAATACATAATAGTAACTCTTTAAGATATAACTCACTACCAATTTAAATTCTTATCTTTAAAATAACTTGTTTAGTTATATATATATATATATTATACGCGTCAAATTTTGTTTTTTGATATTGGAGTAGCAATCGTATTTTTTCAAAATGTGAAGGAATTTCTGTTAAAACAAAATTAACAAAATTGAAGTATAAAAATCGAATATTTCTATTTGTATATCTTCACACTTTTGAAAAACACTAAAAATTATAATGTTAAAGTATATACTTCTTTTACTTCCATAAAAAAAAAAAAAAAACCCTATAGATACACACACACCATTTGGAAGAAGGGTGATGAGTTCTTCATGTGAATGAGTCACTTGAGACGAATCTTTAGAGGGACAAAACAGCACAAAGGTTGTGGGTCCAATGTTATTAGCTACTTCAAATTATGTACACATGATTTCTGGTTTATACCTGTCCTTTTGGCTATGGCCATTGGCCTGTAACTAAATTAATTTAGAGGAAAAGAATAGTTGCATATCAAAAAGATTTTTTTTTATATATGAAAGTTTCATACTTTCAACAGAAGGAAATGTTACTTTTCATGTTATTTTAAGTATGCAATTACATCAACAATCATGCTTGAATCATGCAAAAACCATTGAACAGTGTATTATTATTATATTTGATTCTGTGTCTACATAGTATATGATACATTCTCATAATAATAGCTGAAAAAAAAAAGTCAAGATTATTCCAAAACTATAAATGAATTGGATTGGATATAATTTAATGTCAATACTCAATTGTTCAATCAATTATATTATGATTTGATTCTCGGATGAAATATTATAAAAAGTTGCACATAAAAAATCTAAATATCTGCATATCATCATTATTAAAATTATTATTATATATGTTAAAAATTAATTTCAGAAATATTATTTATATTAGGTTATAACAATACAAAATACATATTTGGTTAGCCACAACTGAAATTTGAAGGGAAGGGGTAAAAAACTCTTCATTTCACCCAACAAGCATATTGAGAATCAAGATTTCCTATTTTCTCTTTATATATTAAAAAAAATCTAATTCCATATTAGGTTTAATTTGAATTTTTGAATAATTTGACTATCATTTAATTATATTCTTTTATTTACATAAATATTTAAGTGGAAAAATCAATTAAAATAACTAGTATTAAAAATTTATAAAATCACCATATATAATTAAATAAAAACATAAAAATCTTCATTCAAATTAAACTGTTAATATATTTTTGCTGCTAAACTAAAGTGTTAGTATAATCAGCTCTTTAATTCGGCCATAATATTGAATTATCTATTTAATTATATTTGTTTTTGGCATATGTGAGAGGGAAGGAAGCAATGAAGGAGAAAGTGACATGAAGTTGCAGCTTTTCATTTGTTTTGTGTCTGAACTCTGAACTCTCAAAACAGTGATTTTGAAATTTAAATAAACACAAACTCTGCATTTGCATTTGCATTTGGAGTCTCTTGTGTTTCAACACCAACGCTTCTTCATTACTTCTTTCTTTAAAGAACCATCAACGCCAACAACAACCATTTGCCACAATGCTTATTGATTCTCAATCCACAACAAAGACCTCATTTTGATTTTGATTTTTTGTTTTTGTTCTGATTTTCTTTAAACCCACAAAAACAAAGCTAAAGCTTTCATAAAGCTATTGTACTTTCTCTCACATCACACTCTAAACTCATTTTCTCTCTCTTTCCAAACCCATTGGACTGTTTCTGACTTCATCCTCAGAGATCTTTCTCTCTCTTCAACCTTTTTCAGACACAATTTGTTGTTGCTACTCTCTTGGTGGCGTTCTAAAGGTTGGATTTTCCCTCCTCCAAGTTGTGCCCTATTTTATTTCAGCTCAAAATCTCTCCTTTAAACTGTTCAGTGTGATTTTTTTGCAATTTCTGGTGAATGCTGAAGTGGGTGTGTGCCAAGTTTCAGCTCAAAAACCTGTTTTTTTGTTGAGCTGGGGGGTGCATAGTTTGATGCTTGAAAAGCATTTTGGTCCATTGGGTTGTGTTTGGGTATTTTGACAAATGGGGTTTTCATCATAGCCGTTTTTCTATGCATTTCTGTCTATTTTTCTTGTTTCATATTAATTTCATGAAGTTCCTGAATGTCACATGCTTGATTCATGGTTGCAAGTGTTTTGTAGTTTCAGCATTGTTCAATTGTGTGTGTGCCTATGTGTCTGTGTTTTGGCCTCTCTCTCTTTAGGTGTTTAAGTGTGCTTTTTATTTTTTAGGTTTCCATTTTGTCATGCAGAACAGTTTCAGATATCCAGAAAGTAAAATGACCATGGATATGCCGTCATCAATGGGAAGCAGATCTTCCTTTGGCTCTAACAATGGCAATGAGGATACACCTGTTCACCCCTATGCTAATGTCTCTAATGGTGATGACTATGACAGTGATAGCTCCAATTTTGCTCCACAGTGAGTATCATCCTTTATTTTGGAGTTACATTGATAAAAGCGATGATCTGCATTGTAGTGTTTGATAAAGGTTACAAATTACTTTGCTAGAATTTAGCATATATATCTTCTGAATTATAGGGTATTATTAAATTCTCCTTTACATTTCACCTTGATATATTGGAATGTTATATTTGATGTCAAGAATGGGATTTGTTATTTTTATATATCGTGATCCCTTGAACATCAGGGGGAGGCAAAGGGTGCTTATATAACTTCTGCTTTTACCTTTATATATTTATCACTTGTATAACTCACACATGTTTGGAGCTTTGTTTCAATGATGCGGCAATTTCACCTCTACACACACATCTATCCTATATCAACTTTAACTTTATGCCATCAAACAATATTCTTGTTTATGATCGATCATTCTTACCCTTTGCAACATGCTTATTTTGCATCTTCCCTTTAACTAAGTGGCCATTTTCATAACAAGATAGAGAAAGTTTGCTGTTTGCTATCATGCAATGCGCTGCAGTTGATAATTTGGTGTTTGATTTGTGTGCAGCACACCATCAACTATGTCAATGGCTATTCCAGCAGAACTTGCTGGAGCTGTACCCTTAATTGACAAATTCCAGGTGGGGGAAATAGCTATAATTATAATTTATTTATATAATACTGCTTCCATATCAATGATATTTGTCTAACTGATTACCTAAATGAATGTGTTTTTGAATTTCTTGCATTATGCGTATAAGGGCTTCACCAAGTTTCTTTTGATGTTACTTGTCATAGGTGGACGGATTTCTGAAATTAATGCAGAAACAAATCCATTCTGCTGGGAAACGTGGATTTTTCTCTAAAAAATCTGTAGGTCCTCAAACTCGAGAGAAGTTTACATTTGAGGACATGCTTTGTTTCCAAAAGGTAGTTAAATCAAATACCAAGTTCCATGAAACATTTATGATTAAAATTCTTTTCCGACTTAAGAAGAGCTAATTCATTGATTCGTGTAGGATCCAATACCAACATCATTGCTCAAGATAAATAGTGATTTAGTTAGCCGGGCAACAAAACTTTTCCAGATTATTCTGAAATACATGGGAGTTGATTCGTCTGATCGTGTAACTCCAATAAGCTTAGATGAACGAGTTGAGCTTGTTACTAAGCTATATAAGCAAAGTTTGAAGCGTTCAGAACTTCGAGATGAACTTTTTGTTCAGATATCAAAACAAACAAGAAATAACCCTGAGAGGTGTGCAACTTAAACATTTAGTATCCAATGTTACACTATATTGATTTTTGGTTATTGAAGCTATATTTGTTGTTTATTCTATACTAATGCTTAATACATGTCTTGTCTTGTAACCAGGCAATACTTGATTAAAGCATGGGAGCTCATGTATTTATGTGCATCTTCCATGCCTCCTAGTAAAGATATAGGGGGTTATTTGTCGGAATATGTCCATAACGTAGCACATGGTGCAGCTACTGATTCTGAGATCCAAGCTCTTGCATTAAATACATTAAATGCTTTGAAGCGCTCTGTCAAGGCTGGTCCTAGGAACATAACACCCGGTCGTGAGGAGATTGAAGCTTTGATGACCGGGAGAAAGCTTACGACCATAGTGTTCTTCTTGGATGAAACTTTTGAAGAAATTACATATGACATGTCAACAACAGTTGCTGATGCTGTTGAGGTACTTCGAAAATTTTATATCTATTTGCTATCAAGGAACTATTTTTTGCATTGTTTATTCCTTAACAGCATATTTGCTACAGGAACTTGCAGGGCTTATTAAACTGTCAACTTATTCGACCTTTAGTCTGTTTGAATGTCACAAGGTCGTTACCGGCTCCAAATCATCCGACCCTGGGAATGGCATGTCCTTTTTTGACCTCTTCATGATTGTATAATATATAGCTAAAAAGCAGTAGTCTAACTGCTCCTTTTATTGTTACCAGAGGAGTATGTCGGCCTTGATGATAACAAATATATTGGGGATCTCTTGGCGGAATTTAAAGCAGCAAAGGATCGAAGTAAGGGAGAAATATTGCACTGCAAACTGATATTCAAGAAAAAGTTATTCCGTGAGTCGGACGAAGCAGTGACGGATCCAATGTTTGTGCAGTTGTCTTATGTTCAGGTAAGTCCTTCCTCTTTGAAGTCTTACGAAGTAATAAAAGTTTATATAGTTTATTTTTAAGGCCGCAATTAACTTCTTCAAGTTATTCAATTTTCATGCTTGGATGTGTTATTACAGTTGCAGCATGATTATATTTTGGGCAATTATCCTATTGGGAAGGATGATGCTGCTCAGCTTTCTGCATTACAAATCTTGGCTGAGATTGGATTTCTGAGCTCACCTGAAGCATGCACGTATGTGATTCTCATTATCTTAATAGTGTCTTAGTGTCATTTAAATATTTTCATAGCAAGTGAACTTGTCATTTTTCCATTTTCTGTAGTCTCACAACTTAAGCTGACTGATAATTCTTGATTTCTCAGTGACTGGAATTCACTTTTGGAGCGATTCCTTCCACGACAAATTGCAATGACACGAGCAAAACGGGAATGGGAGATGGACATTCTTTCTCGTTATCATTCACTGGTATGGGATTGTTCTATAATCGGATATTTACTTCTGTCATAAACCTTGCAGCTGTTGATAGGAATTCTCTCTTTTTCATAGGAGCATCTCAACAAAGATGATGCAAGACAACAATTTCTACGTATATTGAGAGCACTTCCTTATGGAAATTCTGTTTTCTTCAATGTTCGCAAGATTGATGATCCTATTGGACTCTTGCCTGGACGAATAATATTAGGAATTAACAAAAGAGGGGTAAGTTTATTTAACACAAATTACTAGTTAAAAATATAACATTATGCAATATACAGTTGTACATGGTTAAAGATGAATTATGCTTTTAATTTGTGTTTTCCTTGATCAATTGTCTATAGATTCATTTTTTCCGTCCAGTTCCAAAGGAATATTTGCACTCCGCTGAGTTGAGAGACATAATGCAATTTGGAAGCAGTAATACCGCAGTATTTTTTAAAATGCGAGTTGCTGGTGTTCTTCACATATTCCAGTTTGAAACCAAGCAGGTATAATATCTTCATGGTGCCACACAATCCCCTTATACGAACTTGAATAATCATCAGCATATATCTCACTTATGCATTAATTTTTCTTACAACCTTCATTGCAGGGGGAAGAAATTTGTGTAGCACTTCAAACACATATAAATGATGTAATGCTGCGCCGCTATTCAAAAGCACGGTCTGCTGCTACTGGTTCTTTGAATGGGGATATTTCTAATAATTTTAAGCCTCCTAACTTGGAGTTGTATGAGAAGCGTGTTAAAGATTTATCAAAGCTAGCTGAAGAATCGCAAAAAAATGTTGATCAAGTAAGTTTAAGATTCTAGTTGTACAACAAATATGAAATAAAATCTGTGATTCATTTTGTGGCTTGTTACATTGTAAAGAAACCTATAAGACTTGGTTGCTTCAATTTTCTAAGTAAACATTTTTGGTAATAGTTGTTTACTTGTCCTCAAGTATATTTAGGATACTTGCTTCTTGCCTAAAGTTATCAATGAAAAAAAAAAGAAAAGGAAAGAAGAAACTTTCCATATCTTATGGGGTGTATAATTCACATTTTTCTGTAAATAATTATAATGTTTTGCATTATCTTGGGTAGTTGTATCAAGAATTGCATGAAAAGCAAAAACAAGAAAAGACGATGCAAGAAGAATTGGAGGGCTTGAAAGAATCCTTAAATGCTGATCGGAAAAATCTCGAGGAAGTTTCGAATGATCGTGATAGACTTAGATCATTATGCAGTGAAAAAGATAAGGCACTTCAGGTGAAAGTCTTGAATTCATGGAATGAGCTAAACCTTTTTATCTTCTTATTTACCTTACTAATTATGATCTTCACTAGGCTGCAATTCTTGAGAAAAAGAACATGGAAGCAAAGATGGCCAAATTGAATAATCTAGTAGTAGAGAATGCTGCCAAAAAGGAACTCATTGGAACAAATAATCAAGTAAGATACTGTATGAAGTGTTATTCAATATCATACCGTCAATTCATCTCTCTGATTAAACTTGTCATTTTTAAGTTTATAAACTATGTACTTTGGATGACATCTAATAGGTCTCACAAAAGCTTGAAAGTGAACTAAAACTTTGTAAAGAGGAGTTGCAAGCAGCTGAAGAAACTATCAAAAGCTTAACGGATGAAAAAGTGATTTTGGCAGAGAAACTATCTGTGCTTGAGAAGAGAAGTTCTGAAGAGGTGATGTAAAAAATAACAAAAATAATCAACATTCTAAATTAAAAACAATTGATTGAATATGATGGTCAATCAATGTGACCCTGTTGGTTGTAATGCAGATTACGTCTCTTCAACGGAAACTTGAGCAAGAACGCAAGCTTACAAAGTCTCAAGTGTTTGAGCTTGAAAAGAAGCTAGAAGGGCTTAGACAAGAATTAGTGCTTGCAAAGTCTAATATTTCAGTAAAGGACTCTGAGTTGGCTGCTTTGCAAAATAATTTGAAGGAATTAGAAGAATTGAGAGAATTGAAAGAGGTTTGCTTAACTGCTCGAATTGTATATAACTATCTATACGTGCTTCACATTCATTTGATTATATCTGATCATTGTTCATTATTCAGGACATTGATAGAAAGAACGAACAAACGGCTGCTATATTGAAGATGCAAGGGGCTCAACTAGTTGAAATGGAAGCGCTTTATAAGGAAGAACAAGTTTTAAGGAAACGTTATTATAATACAATAGAAGGTGAATAACAAGAACTACATAAGTAGGATATAATTTTGTGAATGTGCTGATATATATGCATTTGACATGTTAACTACTTTGGAACTTGAATTTATTTCAGATATGAAAGGCAAAATTAGAGTTTATTGTCGGCTAAGACCTCTTAGCGAAAAGGAGATTGCCGAGAAAGAAACACAAGCGCTTGCTGTGGTGGATGAGTTTTCGGTCGAGCATATGTGGAAAGAAGATAAGCCAAAGCAGTATGTATATGACCGTGTGTTTGATGGTGGTGCAAGTCAAGAGAGTGTATTTGATGATACAAAGGCAAGTCTTAGTACAACAACTTATATATTAACTTAGCTCACTTGTTACTGATTTTTTATTAATTACAATGCAGTATTTGGTGCAATCTGCTGTGGATGGATATAATGTCTGTATATTTGCTTATGGTCAAACCGGTTCTGGAAAGACATTTACCATCTATGGAAGTGAAAACAACCCCGGACTTACCCCTCGTGCAACTGCCGAGCTTTTTAGAATTTTAAGGAGAGATAATAGCAAGTATGCCTTTTCGTTAAAGGTAAATCCTTTTAAATTGAAAATCATTGAGTTAACTATATAACTTGATCTAGTCAATGTCCAAATGAAGAGTAAATTATATTTTTTATATCTATGTTTTTGTGCATAATATCTGAGGTTCATCATAACCAGTGATAGAAATTATTCAAATGTTTCTTATTGTTTTCTTAAATTAACTCTTCTTGTATAACCGATACAGGCATACATGGTAGAATTATATCAAGATACCCTTATAGATCTTTTGTTACCTAAGAATGCAAAACATTCAAAGTTGGAGATCAAGAAAGACTCAACGGTAATTATTTCAAATTTATCTTTTAGATTCTATTTGTAATACTAAGCATTTTTTCAATGTTATCATTCTTGTAATATTAATGACTTCATCTTTAATTCTCTGTTGTTAGGGTATGGTGGCTGTGGAAAATGTAACAGTTCGGCCAATTTCTAAAATAGAAGATTTGAATAATATAATACAAAGAGGATCCGACCGGCGCCATACATCGGGTACACAAATGAATGAAGAAAGTTCAAGATCTCATCTCATTCTATCAGTTGTCATTGAGAGTACCAACCTTCAAAGTCAAGCAGTTGCAAGGGGAAAGGTATTCTTTGGAGTTTTATTTCCTTCAATCTTTGTTATAATATTTTTAAACATTTGACACCATATATAACGAATTTAAGTGACAATGTAAAATATTAATTTTGATTAAAAATTCTGAATATTTACTATTTTGTTGAAATACCACAGTTGAGTTTTGTGGATCTTGCTGGTTCAGAAAGGGTGAAGAAATCGGGTTCAGTAGGTAGCCAACTCAAGGAAGCTCAAAGCATTAACAAATCGTTATCAGCACTTGGGGATGTGATTAGTGCTTTGTCTAATGGTGGTCAACACATTCCTTATAGGAATCACAAATTAACTATGTTAATGAGTGATTCCCTTGGTGGTAATGCTAAAACTCTCATGTTTGTAAATGTTTCTCCAGTAGCATCAAACTTAGACGAGACGCATAACTCGCTTATGTATGTTATTTGATCCTTGCTATATTGATTTTCTTTTATTATTTCTTCTGTTTTGTTTTAACAATATTCTTGTGTTTTATGTTTGTTTAGGTATGCATCGCGAGTGAGGTCAATAGTGAATGATCCTAGCAAGAATGTTTCTTCGAAAGAGATAGCACGACTGAAGAAGTTGGTTGCTTACTGGAAAGAGCAGGCTGGTAGAAGAACCGAGGAGGAAGAATTGGAAGAAATTCAAGAAGAAAGACCAATTAAAGACAGGACAAGCTGGTAAAAGGTTTGAGCATGAAGTTCTCAGTATATACTCAAGAATGTTAAACCAAATTGGAAGAACATGTTGGATATAGTCATATGGTCTATTTTCTTTTCGGATTGTTGTATAATCTTACAATTATTAAACATGTTGGAAAGATTTGTAATTTTGTAGAGTGATCTAACTGTATAGCTTAATGATGGTATGTATATATTAATCCTTTTGACTCATGCACATATACATATGTTAAATACTTATTTTAAAAAATGTGCAAGGCTTTCTCTTTCTGGACAGAAATGTGCAAAGTTATTTACTGCATATGTTTGGTTTCATGAGTTCTTTAATGGGATTAGTGTAATGAGTTTTGAGGTAGGTAAAAAGTTTGTCCTACAAAATAGGGTACATAATACAATCAACTTTTGTTATTTCATGCAGGTTCAACATATCTAAAAATAGGAATTAACCATAAATAATAATGGAAGTAACCTCAAAGCATCTACATATATAATTTCTTTGAATTCTGTTTTATATAATGATTGCTTATGCTCCAATCATATAAACTAGTGAACTTTGGCATTGGTCAATAGGAATTCAATATGACTGGTTGTTCTATGGACTATAGTAATCTCAAACTTTTAAACTAACATATATATTTTGCTATATATTTACATGCATTACTATCTGACCAATCCATGATTTGAAGGTGCAACCTTGACAACTATGGGACTTGTGACTTGTGATCTTCTATTCCTCCATGACAAGAACCCAAATCCATAACCCTTTGATGGAGCATTATTCACTTTGAAGTTCACTCTGAACTTGATTTTCTGTCCTAATCTTGAGAATACTAATCTGTTTGGAATAACAGTGACATTAACACCAGGTGGAGAAAGCACTGAAGCTTTGTAAATAGTTCTTGATTTTCCAACATTGGTAACAATCCTAGTTACTGAGGCACTGTCTTTGAGATTTGGCACTGTAATTGATGGATAATTAAGATCAGAAGCAGTTGTGACTGTTCTATGCTCACATGTGCTGTTGTTGTTCCTTGTGACAAGATGGAGTGAATGCTGATCATAGCCAATTGAACATAGGAATGTGACAAAATCTGATGCCTCTGAATCATAGATGAGACCAGGATCAAGAACTCTTGCAGGGTTCACAAAACCTGATCCGTAGTCAAATGCATTAGCCCTTCTTTGCTGTGGATCCGCGCTAATCGGTCTATGGTTCTTGTCCAGAATTGTAGCTGCAAATTGAAGTCATTCATGCCAATGTTCAGTATCTGGGATTTAGATAATCAATTAAGGATTTTTCTTGTTTAAACCACTATTAGGACCTTCGAAAGATTCATTCGTCGAGAAAATAGTCCCTCAAAGATTGATAATCATTCTTGGTATTTGAAAAACTGGTTCCTTTTGACAAATCCACCCAAGAAAGAACCAAATTATAAGCAAACTAATATTTCAAAGGTCAAAACGGCAATTTAGTCAAAACTAACATCAATCTCTAAGAAATTATTTTGTAAGTGAACTAATCTTTCAAGGGTTAAGATGATATAGTACTAAATTTTCTGTTGCAATTTATCTGATCAAGAAATCTGAAACATAGTTTTAGGCCCCTAGAAACTGACATTAACAATTAGAAAGTGATGTTACCAGTGGTCATGATAGCAGATTTGATAGCAGATGGAGACCATGAAGGATGTACAGCTTTGACTATGGTTGCAATTCCTGTGACATGAGGACAAGCCATGGAAGTTCCAGAGAGAATATTGAAGGTGTTTCCAGCTGCTGGAGACCATGCTGCAAGTATATTCAGTCCTGGTGCAGTCACATCAGGCTATGTAACATTACAAGTACAGTGTCAGAACAAGTCCAAGAATGAAATGAAAGACAATCATTCTGTTTCCTTTTACCTATCCATGTTATTTTTCAGTATATCCTTCGATTAATGCATATATATTGACCTAAGGATGTATAAAAGAAAAAACAATGACAAACAAAAGGGGACAAAAGGAGTATTCAATGAATGTTGTAAAGAAGGCAAAGATGAAAGGGAGTATCACCTTCAAAATTTCAGGGTTGAGTGCATTGGGGCCTTTAGAAGAAAATGATGCTACACGTGGCGCAGGCTGGGCTCCTAGAACTGTCTTTGCTTTGAAAATCCTTGACATAGGAGTACTGTTTCACCATATAACAAACAACATGATGCTTGGTAAGACTATGTAGATAATGCAGAAAAAGCATAGCTTATTTAGGAAGATATATGATAATTGTATTCATAATTTTATATATCATGTTGAACATCTAAGATCATATATAGATAACTAAGTATTTTAGTTACATTTCTAGCAGATGTGAATTGAGAGGTTATGAAACAAACCGTGTTCTTCTGAGATAAGATAGAATCCTTGCTCCAATTCTCTTTCCAACAATAGCTGAGGGGATCACAAATGGAATTGCAACATCCTGATCTGTCTCATCAATGAGTATCATTCCAACTCCTCCGGCATCTTTCACTATCTTGCTCTTTGCCACCTTTGATTCTGTTGAACTCTCTACATGCCTACACACTAGCACTTTCCCTTTGGTCTTGGTCTTATTAAGAGAGCTCTCTAAACAGTAACTACAGAAAACACAACAAAATCTAACTTAAAAGGCCATTTTCTTGAACTGGTTTCTTCATAGTTCTTACTTTTAAGTACCTTGCTTCACCTGGATTGATAAGGGGTAAAGTATCCTGCAAAGGCTTCAGAAGCAGATATTATACTTGTGGAAGCATTCATTTCTGAGATACTAAGACTTTCACCCTGTTTCATTAATCATAGCAAACTAATCAAGGGACTAATAATTTGTATGAACAAAGTCCACCTTTGAAAAGAAACTAGTAAGATTGAGAATTCCTTTTGTAGATACAACTCTAACATCTCATATTCAGGCATACTCCCAAATACGAGATGTTAGATTTGTATCCACGCAAGAATCTCTTTTTGACTAAGAATATTTACCATGATTCTAACACCATTTCCAAAAATGATGTCGGAAGTGAAATCCCTGTCTGTTGAGCTGGCAGCAACAGTGAGGATCCATGGGGCAAGATTAGTGGCAGAGGCAGGGTGGCCTTCATTGCCAGCTGATGCCACAACAAGAACACCACGGCTGGCAGCATGAAATGACCCCACAGATATTGCATCACTGAAATAGTCTCCTTGTGGAGACTCAGCTCCAAGAGATAGTGACAAAATGTGAACCCCATCTCTTATTGCATCATCAAATGCAGCTAGCAAGTCCACATCATAGCAACCTGCTACATAATAATTCTATGACTAAAATACCCTCTTTAGGATCTGAAAATATAAAACAAGAATAGAAAACATGATCAACTAGGAATTAAGGAGGTAACTAATAATATCAGAACCTGAATCCCAACATGTCTTGTACACAGCAATTCTAGCCATAGGTGCACCTCCCCTGGCTCCTCCAGCTGCCAGCCCCATATAGTTCATGTTTGCCACATAGCGCCCTGCAGCTATGGATGCTGTATGGCTACCATGGCCGGTGCTATCCCTTGCAGATCTGAATGAGATCTTTGCATCTGAACCTTCCTCTTCAGCTTCATATCCGCTCTTATAGTATCTAGCTCCAATTACTTTCCTGTTCCATAAATTTTATTAATATTATTAACAAATGAAAGATGTCATCCTCATGGTTTTATCTATGATGTGAAATGAAGGGGAAAAGAAGAATAAAATTGGTGAGAAGATAAGTTTCAATTGAATCAAAAACCTGTTGCAAGTTGAAGAATTGAATGCTTCTCCTGGTTGACATTTTCCCTTCCATCCAGGTGGCACTGGAGGCATGTCAGTGTCAATGAAGCTTGGGGATTCAGGCCAAATTCCTATGTGAATAATAGTAGGTGATTCCATTAGCAAAATCCAAGTAATTATGGTCTTCAACAAAGCAAGCTCCTTAAGATATTTTGTAGTGTGTTTGATAAACCTTAAGAGTAATTGTGAATGTGTGATTACCCTCTTCATTAGAAAGAATGTCACTACCTTAATTATGTTCCACTGTCATTAATTATAGCTTCCTTAAGATTCTACTGCTAGAAGGAGAAATATAAAGGGGGGCAGAGTTTCTGACACAAAAGTAATAAATGAAAGGCTAATATGGAAGTTGTGTACTAAAACTGGAACTGGAAGTTGAAGTTCTTCTGAACCAAAGAATTAATGCCTATATGGTACTTCTAAGGGAAAAAGGTCTCAAATTTATTATTATTCTGAGCATGTAGGGGGTCAAGAAATTTAATGCAACAAGAATTACTGTCTACTATGACACTTTTACTAAAAATAGTAACACTTGTTGGTTACTTTACCAGTATCAATGAAACCAATTATGATATTTTCTTGGTTCCTTATGGAGTAGCCAAGAGTCTCCATGGTTTGGTCATCAAGAAGCCCCATGAAGTCCCATGAATGAGTTGTATGCAGCTTTCTCTTGGAATTGGGGAACACAGAAACCACTTCTGGCATTTCTGCTCAAATTTAAACACAATAGAAAAGCTATTACATTAGACACTACTACTAATCTTGGTCTAAATGGATCAAAGGAAAAAAGTATTATTTTACTTCATCTATTCTATAATTCTATCAAACAAAATATTTGGTACATTCATAACTAACTGTGATACAGATGATTTGCAAATCAAATAGAAGGAAAATCTCAATGGCATACTTGAAATATGATAAGCTTGTTCATCAGTGAGCTTGGCTGCAAATCCTTTAAAACCATGCTTGTAGCTATAAACATGAGAAGCTTGTGCTTCCTCAATGCTGCATCAAAAACAATTCCAATGACTCAAATCAAATGCTACTGCCACAGATACAGACAACAATAACAAAAAAAAAAA
>NC_029772.3:11946045-11946904 GCF_000817695.3 Arachis duranensis | reverse complement strand
CCTTCCACTATGAACTTCAGCAAGAATTTGATGGTGTTGCTTCAGAATATCATCTGGGTTTTCACCATTGTTGCTTCCCATGTACACTACATAAACCTGCAATACAAGAAACAAATCATAACAAAAGTTCCTCACACACACCAAGAGAAACAAAAAAAAAAGAACATGGGACATAAAAACAATAACTTGTGCCTGAATTTACCTTAGCAGAAAAGCAAAAGCTAACTTTTTCTGCAACAAGCACTGCAAGAAAGAGATAAAACAACGCACTGCTTCTTCTAGACATTGGTGCTAAAAATGTTGACTGAAAGTTACAAACTTTGGCCTTAAAAACAACAGAAAGTGTATTAACATGTAGTGGGGGCTAAGAAGCAGAAGTATATGAATAATAAAGTGGATAAGAGTGATGAAGACAAAAAAGTTGCAGAAACCAAATTCAGGATTTTGAGTGTGATGATGAGAAAGAAGAGAAAAACAAGAAGAAAGTGGACAATGAGTAACAACCCAGATGGCAAAAGAGCAGAGAGAGAAACATGGTTAAGGTGCCTTATTAGTAGCTGTCATGTGTTCTTAACAAATAATAATAATAATCCAACAAAGTATTATTTAATTTTTCTTTTAACTACAAAAAATGAGATGACAGTATGAGATGAGAAAAAGAATAAAGAAGATGGAGTAGCAGAGCAGTGTAGTAGAAATAGTGTGGCGGCAAAAGGCCAAAATGTACTCTGCTCATGTAATGGGTAAACCTTAAAGCTCATTTAGTGTTTATTTACACGTTATTAAATCAATAAAAAAAATTTAATAAAAATTAATTTTTTTATTTTTTAATGTATTTTGATAAATTTTTAATAATGAA
>NC_029772.3:11944547-11945760 GCF_000817695.3 Arachis duranensis | reverse complement strand
TACGTTAAAAAAATAAAAAAGATCTTTTTTATTAAAACAAATTATCTATTAGAATAAAATTAATTAAAATCATCTAGAGTCTCGATAAAATATACTTTGTGAAACTTGAGTATGGTGTTTAAGGATTAGTGGTCTTTGCGTGTGTATGTTATGTGAAGTTGTGATTAAATTTACTACAATTTCTTTTTCTTATCTATTAGAGAAATATAAATTATTTTTGAATATTATACTTGATACTTATATATTTGAAAAAAATTTAAGGGTAAATGTCCATATAAAGATAAAAATTTATCCTTTAGTATGAATATATTCTTGGATATCATGCATCATTTTTGTATCTACATAAAAGAATCACTTCAAAAGAAAAGACAAAGGTAAGGACAGAGAGAAAGGGATTGGTGCTTCTTTTTTGTATCAAGACAAAAAACCAGAAAAGCATCTATATTTCATTTCTGGGTGTCTAGTAAAATGTCCATATTGCCCTCTCATTTCCCAAAGACTGTTAAAAAGCAAATGTAATTAACACTCAAGCTTAGTGGAGGCAAGCATGCCAACACCCTTTACTTGTTTTTTGATTCCTCATTTTTAGCATATAAAATTATTATTATAATATCTAATCATTGGTACTTCTTATTCTATATTTTGTCACTTGCTGAGAGCTCAATAAATAATTGAGCTTTCATATATGTGTCTCAATCATCAATAGATTTTTATCTTTTTCAAAAATTTTACATGGTTTTGTCATATATAAATTATTCCTCAGAAATTATATATTAATCATAAAAAGTAGTGCTTTTCTTTAAATAACAATTTATGGTTCTGTAAAACAGTAAAAGGTCTTTTTTGGTTGTGAATTTGTTTTCTTATTAATTCTTTCTTCTTCTTCTTTTTTTTTTTTTTTTTTTTTTTCGAAATCTCTTTTTTTTTTCTTTGTATCCACTGCTTTTTCTTGCTTCAAGAATCAATCTAATTATTTTTAGATCCTCAATAACAATTCTCTTTTTTTCTCATTCTTTCAAGAGCCAACACTTAAACATGTGATTTTATATATATGAAATGCTCTAATTTTCAACACTAATTCAAATGGCTAAAGCCATTAAACCATAAACTATATAATGATTATATATAATGATGGAAAAATATATCAATACTCGTATTACAAAAGAATAAATGAATCAAAATATTAACTAAAAAAAAAAAAACTATTGATGAT
>NC_029772.3:11931013-11944523 GCF_000817695.3 Arachis duranensis | reverse complement strand
TTGATTATATATATATCTTAACTTTACTTTGTATCTCTTTCGATTCTGTTAAAAAATAAAAAGAGTGCAAAGAAACTTTACCGTTACCATGAATCATTCTCATAGAATTTCAGTGCCCAAAAGTCAACATTCTTTTGGATGTGTGTGCAATTTTTATCTTCCTCTAATAATAATAATGATGAGCTTGCTCACAGATATGTACAACCATCGATTACCATCACTATTATTACTTTCCATATTTTTCAAAAATAAAAATAAAATAAAAATAAATAAATTTCTGATTTTTTGTCTCGCAGATATTTTTGTCTTTGACCATTAAAAAATATTTTTAAATTTTTTATCTTCACAAAACTTAGACAGATCAGTCCCTAACGGAGGCATTTGGACGGATCAGTGACGGAGACATTTGGATGGAAGACTGATCTGTCCAAATTTTGTGAATATCAAAAACTTAAAAATATTTTTTAATTGTCAAAAACAAAAATATCTGTAAGACAAAAAGTCAGAAACCTATTTATCTTTTTCTCAAATAAAAATTACTTTAATAATTGTATTACTCCTTGGTAGCTACATGCCAACATTTCAGGGAGTAATTTAATCTTAAATGACATCATTGCATATATATATATATACACTATGCTTTATTTCCTCTTCCTCTTGATCTTAATTCTTAGGTATAAGACAAATAGACAACCGTGCATGGCTTCTTGGCATTACGCGCCCACACTATTTTGAATTTACTATTTAGTACTTGCAATATAATATTACCATTCTGTGTTATAATTACAAAAAGAGCCCAGCCTATCATGAACTGGATTATGGGATCACCCATCTTCATTGGTTTCACCCAAACAGGCAAATACTTCATAACACAAAAAACATGAAACAATTAGGTAGCATTTATTTTCAAAGATTAAGATGACTGAAATTCAAGAACGGAGATTTAATATTATGTTTGATGGTCAAAAATTAAAATTAAAATTTTAATTTTGAAATAATTTTAATCTTCTCAGTATATTTAGAAAATGAGGACTTAGTTGACTAAAATTTTTTAAGATAAAAATTGAAATTTTAATAAAAAAACTTTTTAAAAATACACTCATTTAATTTTTTAAAATCTAAATTTATTCTTTAATTTTTATATTTATTCAAATATATTTCACTTTAATATATTTTATACCAAATATAATATAAAAACTTAATTTAATCTTTATTTTTTAATTTCAGTCTCCTAGTTTCAATTTTCTTTTCAAACTCAACTTTATAATAAGAAATTGGGTAAAAAATATATTTTGACAGTGATAGATTTAATTTTTTAAACCATTTTAAAATGCAAATTTGGTGTACATAGATATATTTCTAGTTTCATTAAAGACTTCGATATTTATATAATTTCATCAAATTATTATTATTATTATTATTATTATTATCCCTTTTGTTTTATGGAATTTTGTTTTACAAAGGGTCTTATAGGCTGTCATCATGATAGAAAGGGTTGACATTATTATTTGCACCGAAACCTTGCCCTTATTATATCTGCAAAATTATTATTGAACTGAAACAATCAATTATAAAGTGTGCATATTTTATCTGTCAACCACTTTAATCCTTATATTACCACATCTTTTTACTTTCCATTTGTTCCTTTCTTTCATCGCATCAATCATAGGAACATACCCTTTTGGGTTTACTATCATTTTCCAAAACCAAATCATGAATATGATCCCAAGATGTAGATCTCTTCTTTGATAATATAAATGCAGTGATCTAAATTTATAATAATATAGAAAGATGCTGCGTGCATTATGGCTTATTAATTAAAAAATTATGATAGATAATTATATGTATAGATAGTAAAATAGTAATTTGCTACCTAGATGCACCACAGTACTGAAAATGATCTTCAATTCGATCCTCACATGTAAAATTCCCGTAAAATTTGGTGTTCAATTTTCTATTTCCTATTTTAACTCTACTAGCATAATTTAAAATTATTTTGTAATTACTTATTTCACTAATAGTTATAAAACTCACGAATAAATTCGGTTCAATTCTTTACTCTCATAATCTCCTTTTTTTTATTTTTTTTTCCAATTCTCCTCCTTTAGCTATGAATTCTGTAATTCTTTACTCCCATAATCTCCTTTTTTTTATTTTTTTTTCCAATTCTCCTCCTTTAGCTATGAATTCTGTAAGCAATAATTGTTTAAATAAGTTTTTGTGATATTTTAAACTAGACAAAGACTATGTCAAAATGTTTATTTTCATTTGGTGTCCAATTTTTTTATTTCTTATTTTAACCCTATTAACATAATTTAAAATTATTTTGCAGTTACTTATTTCACTAACATATTTCACTAACAGTTACAAAATTCACGTATAACTTCTGTTCAATTCTTTACTCTCACAATCTTTTTTTTTAATTCTCATTCTTTATCTTATGAACTCTTTTCTGCACGCAATAATTGTTTAAATAAGTTTTTGTGACGTCTTAAACTAGATAAAAATTATGTCAAAATGTTTATTTTCGTGGCCATATATAAAATGAGAAAAAGAATAATTAAAAGTCAACAAGTATTTAACCAGTGGTGATAAATAATTTTTTTTATAGATCTTATTATATTTTGAGGTATTCATTTAAATTATGTTTTGTTTAATTTTATATCAGTCTTTGTTTGTATCGTGTTGTTTTGAATATGTCTATACTCTGATGGTCTAGCCTACAGTTTAACCTCATTCTAATTATTTTATTAGAATTTTTTTAATCATAATTTATATATATATATATATTATAATTTCATCCATTCTCCTGCTTTCTTTTGACATCTCGATGCACTTTGTTATATTTCTCTCGCTACCATTATTTTTTTACCTTCAACTCGATTGCATCGTATCCATCACTACAAATTTCATTTAATTTTACTGCCGTTATTAAGTTTAATGTATAACTTTCATCTATATTTTTTCTTTAATTTACTTACCCAATTAATATTTTCATCATTTTTTTACCTTTTTAATTTGTCCCTAATATTTCACGTACAAAAATAGTGCTATGTCTTTTTTTCTTATCAATGAAGAACTAATTTCTTTTTATCTTATATGTATTTTTTATTTTTGTAAATCTATACCTGTCAATGATGAATTGGAAAAGTCTAATATTTTATTAAATTCATTTTTTTTCTTTTTAAATTATTTCATATGGGATAAATTATTTTTTTAATTTTTAAATTATTAATTATATAGATAATTATATTTAAAATTTGAGTATATTAATATTTATTTTTAAATTAAACTAAAATAAATGAATTATATTACAAAAACATAATTTATTTTGACTTCTATAATATCATTTGTTTGACATATGGGACTGATTATTTGATTAACATATAAAAGATGTAACATAAATACTTGGTGATAATTAATTATGGTTGGTAAAAAATAATAAAAAATAAAAAATATAAACAAATAATTTTGAAAAATAATAAAATTAAAGAAAATTTAAAAAATTAAAAATAAAAATAAAATATTTTTTATCAATTAAAATTATGCATGAAGATAAAGAGTGCTTTGAATATAAATTTTTATCCCCACCTTAAATTAAATACTATTAAAAATAAATAATTAAAATTAATAACGTTTATAAATAATTAATTTGTAAATAATATTTTTAAATTTTTGTTTTAATTTTGTTACACATAATAACAACATAATAAATTTGTTTAATATCTTATTTAATTTAAATTTATAAATTTTATACATTCTAAAAGTTAATTTGATAATTTGGATAAAAATTTTAAATACTTTATGTCTTACTTTTTCTAACAAAACTTCAACAACTCATAAAAGTTAACAGGATAGATGGTTATAAATCAAAGTGATACAATATTAAAAGTTGCAATATTAAGACTTGGTGATAATTAATTACGGTAAGGTGAAGAGAAGGGGAAGGAGAAGGAAAAAACGAAAAAGGAGAACAAGATAATATAATAATAATAATGGCGATGAGACAATAACAGGTATGTGTATAGAGAATAATAATATAGTAAGGGGATATAATAAAAATATAAATTAATAATTTTGAAAAGTAAATAAAAATTAAAAAGAAAAATAAAATATTTTTTAACAATTGAAATTATGCATAAAGATAAAGAGTGCTTCGAATATAAATTTTTATCTCGACTTTAAATTAAATACTATTAAAAATAAATAATCAAACTTAATAACGTTTATAAATAGTTAATTTGTAAATAATGTTTTTAATTTTTTATTTTGATTTTGTTACACATAATTTTTATTGAATAATTTATATAGTTATTTTTATGGTCAATAAATCTGACAGTTTTTCTAGACTCAATAAATTATTGATAAGGAGATGTATGATGAATTACGAAAGATTTTTTTCAGATACATAATTTTTATACCTCCTATTTTTTATTAATTATTCTTATAGTTTGATATTTAAAACCAAAAAAAATAAGCATTCTCATTTATTATATTTTTCTATTATTTATAAAAAAATAAGGCCTCTTCATATTTAGATTCATATTTTGGCCTACTATTTAAAAAAGATGATGGCAAATATGAATATCCATGACATTTAAATAAAAATTATCTTTTGTAAATAATTAACATGTATTTTGGTTTATATATACTCTTTTTGAATCAAGTTAATGTTATTATTATTATTTTTTAATTATATTTTAGAAAAAGGTTGAACTTGAGAAATTGTATTTGTTAGCTTTTGATTTATTAAGGAAAGATGTACGTTTGGGTTTGATTTACTAAGAAAGACTTATGTTTTGAGTTTGATTAAAGAACTACATTTTAAGGAATTATGATTTAAAGAGTTTGTTAATTTTAAAGAACGAATTTGATTGACATCCTCCCTAAAGTCTCGAAATCCTGCCGTGAGATTTACTTAATAAATTATTCTTTTAGTTTTTTAAAGAAGTTTAAATCTGAAATGGTTTTGAAGTCGATTTGTAAAAATCATGGGTAAGTAAGAACTGATTTTTTGTATGAAAGAAGAACCTGTTGTAAGTGAAGTGGTTTCGGAGGTTTGGAAAAGGTTATAAAAAATGGTGTTAGTTTTAAATAAAAATGATTTGAGTTCGGTTTGATAAGAAAGAAAAGAAGAAGAAGAACGAAAAGTAAAGGAAAGAAAGATAATTAAAGGAATCTCTATCACAGGAGAGCAGAGAACAAAGATTAAAGAATATATTAACTAAAAGGATCTCTGACATAGAAAAGCAGAGAACAAAGATTAAAGAAATATATTAATTAATGGAATGACTACCACAGGAGAGCAGATGTGACATTGTTTGGGCCTTAGTGCCAAATGTAAAGTGGGGACGCCCACACAATGAGAACCGTTTTCCAGATGTACGCTTATTGATTTGGAAAGTCACACTGTATGCGGCCTAACCGTACGATTTATAAGCACACTGTATGCATCTGAAAAGCCATATCTAGGACTTGTGCCCGGATAATGTCGAGAGCGGATTGGCAACTGACACATGAGCTCATGACCTGCGTTAGGAATAGACATGCATCATACTAGATAAATGCAGAATACCCAGAAAGCTGCATAACCAGTTTTTAACCTGAACGTCCTTATAATAAGGAATCAATTTAATTGAATAATCTTGAATCATTTATATAGTTATTTTTATGGTCAATAGATGTGATAGTTTTTTAAGACTCAATAAGTTATTGATAAGGAGATGTAGAGTAAACATCCAATTCAGTCCTTGTCCATTTTCACGAAGGACAAAGCGATTCCTGTCCAAAAAAAGGGACACTTCGACCCTCAACCTTTTTATTTTGGGACAATACGATCTCTTGTTAAAAAAATTATTTAAATAATAATAAAAATTGGTTTTGTGGAGTTTTTATTTGTATTTTGTGGGGGATTTTAAACATTCACAAAATTATTTTCAATAATATAGCTAATTACTACCACTACTATCACTACCATCTTCATCCTCATTATTATGACTCCTACTTTTATTATTTTTATTGATTTATCATCATTATTATCTCCTCTACCGTCATCATTACTAATACCAATATTATCAATATTAAAGTTCTCTTTTTTCATTTCTTATTCGATGTTATTTTTTTCTTTTAAAAAGTATTTGTACTACAATTACTATTTTTTGTGGCATCATTTTCATTGATAGTTTTTCTTCACTTAACCACCATTGGTGAAGGAATTTTTCAAAAACAAACTTATTAATAGTTTGTGGAGGTTTAAAACTCCCACAAAATACAAATAAAACACACACAAAATCAATTTTTATTATTATTTAAATAATTTTTTTAACAGAGGGATCGTATTGTCCCAAAATAAAAAGGTTGAGGGTCGAAGTGTCCTTTTTTTTGGACAGGGATCATTTTGTCCTTCATGAAAATAGACAAGGACCGAGTTGGGTGTTTACTCAGGAGATGTATGATGAATTACGAAGGATTTTCTTTAGGTACACAATTTTTATATTTTTCTATTTTGTTTATTAATTATTTTTATAGTTTAATATTTAAAAACAAAAAAATAAGCATTCTCATTTATTTTATTTTTTCACTATTTTTTGAAAAATGAAGACTTCTTTAGATTCAGATTCATATTTCGGCCTACCGCTTAAAAAATGAAGACAAATATGAATATTCATGACATTTAATTAAAATTATCTTTTCTAAATAACTAACATATATTTTAATTTATATATACTCTTTTTGAATCAGGATAATATTATTATCATTATTTTTTGAATTATGTTTTTTCTGATAATATATATACCTCTTTATTGTGTGCTTTTATAATTTAACATTTTAAAAAATTTTATAGTAATTTTAATTTTAATAAAATATGATATAAATAAGGTCACGTTAATATTAAAATAAAAAAATATTTATCTAATAAATTTAAAGAGTGAATGATATTATTAAAGTGGTGAAATATTCAGGAAGAGAATGAAAAAACTTCATAGGATGGAAATTATGACTAGAGGAGAGCAATGAAAGTTCTCTCACAATCTAAAAGACTCATTTGATTGAATTGGGTTTTTCTTGACTTATTTTTACAACTGGTTGCAACTATTAAAAATAACAACAATTAGCCTCCTAACTAACTATTATTTACAACTAAATCAACTACTAACTACTGTAACAAGTTACTCCATGTGTTTATTCATGTGGCACCCCTCTCAAGCTAGAATTGATGCTCTTCATCATTCTCAGCTTGCTCAAACATTGCTAAAACTGATTAGGAGCCAATTCTTTTGTCAATGTGTCTGCCACTTGATTGTGGGTGGAGATGGGTAGTAATTTTGTGACTTACTCTTGCCATTTGTCTCTCACAATGTGACAATCCATCTCTATATGTTTGGTTCTCTTATGGAATACGGAAATAAAGACAATATACAATGCAGATTGGCTATCAGAGTATATTTCAATTGGTCTTTCAACCTTATTCTCAGATCTTGCAGCACATAAGTGATCCACAGTGCCTCTTGTGTAGCCATTGCTAGAGCTCTATATTCAGCCTCACATGAAAAATTGGCGACTGTACTTTGTTTCTTACTTTTTCAGGACACAATTGAAGTGCCAATGAAAAAGCAGTAGCCTGAGGTTGATCTCTTTGTATCTGAACAAGTGCCCCAATCGCTGTCCGAAAAATCAGTGGGTGTTAAATCTGTGTTAGCTGCAAACACCAGCCCTTTGGTTGGTGTTCTTCTTAAGTATCTCAAAACTCTCAATGCTGCTTCAAAGTGTATGTTTGTGGGACAATCCAGGAATTGACTTTAGTCTTCCAACAGTATATCCAATTTCTGGCCTAGTATTAGTCAAATAAATCAGTTTTTCAATCAGCTTCTTATATTTTGTATTAGACTGCAATGGATTTCCTGAATTCTTGGTCAATTTGATGGTGTAGTCCATAAGTGTTGCTGCTGGCTTGGCATTTAGTAGGTTATAATCCTTCAAGAAATCGAAGCAATATTTCTTTTGATTCACCATGATTCTCCTCTTGCTTCGAATCACCTCCAAGCCAAGAAAGAACTTAAGTTCACCAATGTCTTTGATCTTAAACAAAAGATGCAAATACTGTTTGATGAAGCTGATCTCTGCCATGTCATCCCCTGAAACAATTAGGTCATCAACATATACTAGTATAAATGTGAAACCAGATTTTGTAGATTTGGTGAAAAGGCTATGGTCACTTCGAGACAAACAGTAACCAATCGAGAGAAGAGTGGAAGTGAGTTTAGTGTTCCACTGCCTGCTGGCTTGTTTTAAGCCATAAAGAGAACGATCTAACTTGCATACCAGTCCCGGGCCAGAGAAGAACAGTCCAAGAGGAGGCTTCATATAGACCTCTTCAACAAGATTCCCATGTAAAAAGGCCGTGTTGACATCTAATTGATGCACGAACCAGCCTTTGACCGCTGCAATGGCAAGTAAGATTTGAAGGTTTGTCATCTTCATAACTAGCTAAATATTTAAAGATAGTCTACCCCAGTCGTCTGGGTGAAGTCCTGTGCCACTAATATGGCCTTGTGGCGTTCCACCATTCCATCAGCATTGAGCTTCAATTTAAACACCCAATCTGCAGCCTACAATCCTTTTTCTAACTGGAAGAGGTGTTAGAGTCAAAGTCTTATTTTCTTTTAGAGCATTGAACTCTACATTGTTTGCTTCTTGCCATTTTGGATCAGTGACAACTTCAGCATAGCATTTGGGTTCAGTGTGTTTTGGCTGAAAGGTGGCTTGATTGACAAATACAATGGAGGATGGACATAATGGAATTAGTGGTAAAGCAGAATCTAGTATGGAGGATTCAAACAATAGCAGAGTGGAATGTTCAAAGAAATTTTGTTTTAAATCATGAATAATGTCAAACTGATGTTCAAAAAAATTTTCATGAAGACATTGTGAAGAATGAGTTGTGCTGAAATCTGGTGTAGCTAATAGAGCTGATGAAGTAATCATGCATTGAAAATCAGCAAGGTATGCTGGTTTTCTTGTCTCCCTAGTGGACCTTCTTAAGGGTTGCATAATGGGAGTGTGTGATGGAATAGGAATATTGGTATGAGAGGATACTGATGGTGCATGATCTAAGGATGGGGACCTAGATGCAGTTTGCTGTTGTAATCCTAGTTGTGTGTATGATTGTTGAATTTCAATGCACAAAGAATTGTCAAATGTATGCAAATCATGTATGCAAAAATCTGGGTGTGTTTCAATCTCAACTTTCTCATTTTGTACAGTTTCCTGTATTGTAAAAGGTAAAACGAATTCATAAAAAATGGTGTTCCTTGAAATGAAGATATCTCTACTGCCAAGGTCTTACAGTAAATATCCTTTAACTCTTTCCTTTATACCAAGATAGACACACTTTCTGGCCCTTTTATCCAATTTGCTTCTATGATTCACTAGTGTAGATGCATACACCAAACATCAAAGATTCTTAGATATGAAATATCCGACTGTTTATCATATAATAATTAATATGGTGAGACATTTTTTAAAATACTACTGGAAATTCTATTCATCAATTGAAATGAATGTGCCACAGCATAATTCCAAAATTTTTTGGGTAAGTTGGAGTGAAACATCAGTGCTCTTGTTATTTCTAGAATATGCTGATGTTTCATCTCAATTATTCCATTTTGTTGAGGCGTTTCAACGCATGATGTTTGATGTATGATTCCCTTTAGTGCATAGAAAGCATTAAGTTTGAATTCAGGTCCATTGTCCATTCTAATCTTCTTAATAGTGATACCGAATTGGGTTTCAATTAATTTGACAAAACTTTTAACTAATTCAGCAGCTTCACTTTTTCCTTTCATGAAATAAATCCAAGTGAATCTACTTTTATCTTCTACTATCGTTAAGAAGTACTTAAAACTAGAAATTGATATAGTATTTATTGGACCCCAAATGTCAATATGCATAACATCAAATCTGTTCTTACTTTATGTAATTCTTGGTACAAAGAAAATTCTTTTTTGTTTTGCATAGTGACAAGAGTCACATGGCTTATTACAACTAGAAAATTGTAAATCAGTGTACGCCTTTTGCATCACCTTTATTCTATGATTCGGAAAATGCCCTAACCTAAGATGCCACAATGCAGAATGATCAGGATATGATGAATGTGATGTGTGTGTATTGATGCATGCTGAATTTGATGTAGCTGCAACAGGTTGAAGATTTTCAAATGCATACAATCCATTTCTCTACTGTTCAACTACAAAAACTGTCTTTAATGTTTTTTTCTTAGATTGCACAACAATTTTCATAAAAAATCAGTTGATATTCAGAATCCATGAGTTAATTTTGAAACCGATATCAAATTGAATTTAAAAGTTGGAATGTAAAACACATTAAACAGTTGTAAATTGTTATGAAAAATGACATTTTCTGTTAGTGTTGTAATTGTTCTAGTTCCATCAGGCATGTTAATGATCACAAAGTTAATTTTATAAATTCTGTGGAAGGATTTGTGTGAGTAAGCTACAAGGCTAAAAACAAAGAGGGACATAATGTAGAATATACCTTTGTTGGACGGGAGAGTGGTGGTGCTAATCTGATTGATGTTATGCCTTGGCTGATATTCTTGGTTTTGCAGGAGAGCAAGCAATGCTTACCTCTGCTCTAAAGTAAAATGAGGCTCAGACCTATCATCCATCTCTCTCTGGGACTGCACTTGCATGTTGTTGTCTTCATCATCATCTTCAGCAACTATGTTGTTAAATGAGCTTTGATTGTTCTTGAGATTGGGAGGATATCCATGCTTCTTGTAACATACATCAATTAAGTGGCCTAACTTTTCACAGTAGGTACACTGTTTTTGACCTCTTCCCCCTCTACCTCTGCCTCTCATATTTTCAATATTGACCTCACTTCTCGAATTCGCACTACTGCTTCTTGCATTCACCATCAGTGCATTACTGTCCAAAGTTTCAGGCATGTTTAATTGTCTTTCTTACTGTAAAACGGAGGCAAACACAGATTCTAACTTTGGCATGGAATTCATCATCATGAGTTGTGATCTCACAGTGGCGAATTGATCACTTAATCCTATCAAGAACCTTACCACTTGGGATTTTTCTTTATAATCTCTCATGATACTTAGCTCGCAAGTGCACCTATCAATGCATCTTGAACAATTTGGTACAGGGAAAAGTTCTCTAATTCTTCCCAGATTGTTTTCAATTGCGTGTAATAATCTGTCACAGATAGTTCTCCTTGCTTGCTTGGATACATCTCTTCTTCTAGCTCAGCAATCTTGTACATGTCTTCTTGGCAACTATTTCAGTTCTCTCCATAGTTCTTCCGTCGAGTTGATCCAAATGACACTTTTAGCTATGTTAAGACTTAATGAGTGATTGATCCAAGAAACCACGAATGTGTTGCATCTTTTCCACGCATCAAACAGTGGATCTTCTTCTGTTGGTCGTTGAGGTGAACCATCTATGAACCTGATCTTGTTCTTTCCTCTCAAGGCTCTCCACATTGCTCTCTCCCAAACTTGATAATTGTTGTGCTCTAATGCAATAGGTATTAGGGCTGTTCCTAAACTTTCTCCAGGATGCAAGAAATACAGACTTGCCAGATCTAATGCTGGATTCTGCTGGTTCCTATTTGAATTCAACTGTATCTGACTTAGATGACTTAGAAGACTTGTCAGCATTTGCAGATCGATTGTTGGATTTGCTTCTGATGCCATTTGTGACTAACGCTGGAATTCGCAATCAATTGTGTAATCTTCTTCCCAAGACTCGCTAATCGAAAATGGTTACCTAAATCTTGAATCTTGTTCAGACAACACATATCTCATTAGTCTCTATTGTTTGAGTCTTAAAGGAAGAGAAGAAAATAGTAGAAGAGAAAGAAAATAGACGAAGAATGAGAGAAGATTCAGAAAAGAGAAGGAAAAATCTAGCAGAAAAGAAAGGGGAAAAACTACAGTAGTGAAATTCAACAAAGTTTCTATCGATTCATCCTTTTTGAAGTTCAATTCCTCACTGATTTCTTCCTTCTACACTTACCGCACCATGTTGACGTGGTGAAGCATTCAGAAAGAGAATGGAAGAACTTCACAGGATGGAAATTGTGACCAGAGAGCAATGAAAGTTCTCTCACAGTCTCAAAGACTCATTTGATTGAATTGGATTTTTCTTATTAAAAATAACAACAATTAGCTTCTTAACTAATTATTATTTACAACTAATTCATCTACTAACTACTCTAACAAGTTACTTCACGTGTTTACTCATGTGACAGATATATTAACAAAAAATAAAATTAATTTCTTAAAAATAATAGAAAAACAGCTGAATAGACACGTAATGCCTGTTGAACCGCTAGTAATTATTAATGTGTCTCGTAATTTTATAATATGATATCAGAATTTGATCATTATTATTCAAAAGATAAAAATTTACCATAAGACAAGAAAAAAAATTCAAGCCCAAATCAAATTTTTGTGTGAGCTAAAAATACGTGTTAGATATATAATTATTAGTGTATTTCTCTAATTTAAATGTTTGGAATAATGATTTTCATGTGAAAGTGATTCATTAGTTATTAACAATTATGTATGTATTATCTTGAGTATTTTTTGTGTTAATTATTATTGTGATTAACTTCTCTAATCACAAATTTTTTAGAATGCTTGTTGCAAATTAAATTTAATTATTATTGCTTAATTAATAATATGATATATCTTTTGTTGAGAAACAAGTGTAATGAATTAGTTTCGAATTCAAAAAAAATAAGAAAAGAGTTTTTAAAATAAAAGGTAATTTTTTTAAATAAATAAAATAGAGATCAATTTTACTTGATTATACATTTTTAAAAATAAAGACGCAAATGCATTTTTTTATAAATCTATAGAAATCGCGGATTAGGGAAGAATGTAAACTGTTATTGGTAGCCGCAGTTTATGTGTATTCGGAGGTGAACAGAAACCGCTATAAGCAGCAGTGGTTTCTATAGAATGTTGTTTGGGCGGCTGTAGCTTATGTGTATTGGATGTTGAACGTAACGTTAAGTGTGTTACCAATGTCCAAGTGTCCAACTCCAAGAGTGTCTAGTATGTCAAGAACTTTCAATTTGAAATAGGCGCTTCATTGTGGTAACGCTCAAGTTTCTTTCATGTATGTTTAATGCCTTTGCATGCATCATTAGTGAATTAATGATTAAAATATGCATGCATGTGCTATTAATTAATAATGAAATAATGCAAAAAAACATGCATGCACTAAGGTTAATTCATGAAGCTTATATGTATGTTAATAGCATGAATTAAAGAATGAAGCATGCATGTTGAAGGCGTTATAAACGCCACTTAATGAAGCATGCAAGCAATACATATTATTCAAGAAATAAGCAAAGTATGTAAAGAAAGTTTGATGTTGGTAACGCCCAACTCAAAGGGCGTCATCCAAGAGTAATGTCTGTGAGCCTATCTTCTTCACAAAATGGACGTTATTAACGTCTAAAATGA
>NC_029772.3:11929151-11930990 GCF_000817695.3 Arachis duranensis | reverse complement strand
AAGTGAATATTTGATTCATGAGAAAAACTTGAGTGTAATAAAGCGCACATTTCAAATTGAAAAGCTCTTGACATACTAGACATTCTTGGAGCGGGCAATTGGACATTAGTAACACATTCAACGTAAACCGCTACTGATTTATGTTCAACATCCAGCGATTTATGCCAAACAACGTTTTACAGAAATCATTGCTAGTAAACCGCAAACTGCTAGTAACGGTTTACGTTCTCTCCTAATCCACTACTGCCAGTAGCGGTTTTTATAGATTCATAAAAAATACATTTACGTCTTCGTTTTATAAAATGTGTAGTCAGATAAAATTGATGTCCATTTTATTTATTTAAGAAAATTGTCCTAAAATAAAAGACTCATAAATTTAAAGATTTAGTTAATATGTATTCTTATAATTTAACTTAAAAAATTAAAATTATAATTAATAAAATTTTAAATATTTTATTTAAATAAATATATAATAATAATTATATTAAAAATTAAATTTTGTATATTCTTTTTTAATAATTTTTTTATTAATAATTTTAATATGTGTTCTAAAAATACATATTAATTAAATCTTAAATTTAGTTTCTTAACATTTTTGACGTAGATACGATTTATTCTGATCTTATTTTGATGGTGGTCCAATAATTAGTGATAATCAATTAATCGTAGTTGAATAAAGTGCAACTGATAATAAATTTTTGTAGCTTGCCCTGTTATATCTCCGCGTGTTAAGCCTTTGTTTCAGATTGCAACTCGAATTAGAACCTCAATTCATGGAAAGCATTAATTAAGAGAAAAAATAAATGTTTTAAGCATAGTTGGGATGGCTCGTTGTTCAAGCTTCAAGGAATTTAAAAATCCAAACTCATCAGTATGTAATGTTTAATATTATTTTTTTTTTTGGGCAAGGTTTTAATATTATTTATCATATTATACTTTATTTTGAATATATAATTATTTATGAATCATTATCTATTTAGCTTTTAGAATAAATAATTTTATGATATAATATTATAATTTTACGTGAAGAATATAGTAAAAGTATTTAGTCATTTTTACATATCAATTTAATTTTTGAAATAATAAATGTTTTGACAAAATTAGAAACTTATATTGTTTGGATTTTTGTTTATTTTCTTCAAAGTCCGAGGACCAGAAAAGAAGTCTCTTATGATTTTCAGGGCAAGAATTCGACGTAAAATTTTTTAAATATTCTCTTTTCCACAATCACTATTATCAGTTCATTATTGCAGTTTTTTTAAGTGCACTTGTCTAGATTCTTAGTGGAAATTGTTTAAAAAGTTTTAATTTATTTATTAAAATTGTTCATAAAAATATATTACTCCCATATTTGTGTGATGTTTTAAAATGTAATTTTTAGAAATAAATTATTCATAAAATAATTTATTGACAAATTTAAAATTTTATTCCTATTTCAAAATGTAGATATTTCAAAAAAATATATTACAGTTGGTTATCTACTTCCACCAAGACCTATCTTAAATAGAACATAAGATACTTATCAGTTATCAGCTTAGTTATTCACATATTTATTATTATTATTATTATTCATGCATTTAAGAAATAAAATGGTGATGAGTTAGTATACACTATAATAAATAATGGCTTTAGTTTACTTATTATCCATTCAAATTTAATCTAATGGTTACCATCAAAGTTATTAACTCAACAGGGACGACTATTTAAACTCGAGTTCTTTTTATTTAAACTCTTCATATGAAATTGAAAGATAAGGGAATTTTTTTTTTTTGGTATTAAAGATTAGGAAATGTTATTCAGAAAAAATTGGAACTATTTAATTTAATAATAAAGTCATTT
>NC_029772.3:11922532-11929032 GCF_000817695.3 Arachis duranensis | reverse complement strand
GTTGGTTACAAATATTTTATTATTTTTGCAAAAATTTCCATAAAAAATATATATTTATGGTATGATCATTTATCATGCAATTTATAATATATAGTAAATAGTTCAAAAATCCAAGAATTGGGTGTTATGTAGTCATCTTTTTCTTTGTGTGATGTATAATTATGATGAAATGTCATGAAGATGAACTCGCTGAATTCATTATTGTTAATAGCTACTCCATCAATCTTTCATTCATACTTTTAAGTTTGAACAAATTAAACATGTCTGAATGCAATAAAAACGGTTCGGTTCAATACTTATTACCGCTGGAGAGAAAATCGTTTGAAAACCGTCGAACCGGCCGGTTGAATCAGATCAGTAATTGGCCGGTTCGAATAAAACGACGCCGTTTTGTTTATTTGAAAAAAAAAAACAAAAAACAAAAGCAGAACCATTCGTGCACTCCCTGGAGAGTGGAGACCTCTGAAGCCAAGGAAAACCCTAGCCCTTCATCGCCGCCGCCGTCCCCAGGTCCTCAGCGCCGCCGCTGCTTCCTCTTCCCCGTGTCGTTTTCATCTTCGCTGGCACGTCGTTTTCATCTTCCTCTTCCCCAGGTAGCTCGGCACGTCGTTTTGATCTTCGCTGGCTTCTCAGCACGGAACCCAGGTTAGTGGCCCTGCTTTTAATTCTTCGCCTCCGCTTCTTCTTTTTAATAAGTACTCTTCCTTAATTTGAGTCAGAGTTTGCATTATAGTTTAGTTGGTTCCAACTCATTGTTATTGCATCATCATATAAATGACTCACTACTCCAGTCCACGTTGGTAAATGTGATTTATGAAAACAGCCACCTAATTTACCAACTATAGTCAATTAAAAAAAGTCTAAGTTGTTATTCAATATGAATAATTGAACTTGCGCGCGTTATAATTTTGGAAGAAATGTTTGTTGCATTAAAATGGTAATGGACATGAATGCTGGTTATGCAGGGTGAAGCATATTTAATTAAAGACTAATTGTTTTTTTCTTGCTTTGGTTTCTTTTCATTTATTAGTGACTTGGTACAATATATACAATTTTCAGGCCTAGACAGATCCATATTGTTGATTCCTTTGACTGTTATTTGCATCAATACAATTTTGTCGGTGACTAATCCAAGTTTCTTTGAAGCTGATAAGCATTTTATTTCAGATTTGCCTCTGCCTTCTTTTATCAATACATACTTGATACTTATATCAATTTGTTTACCGATTGTTGCTAATCCACATAATTAGCTTCTTATGGATAATGGATATGGATGTCGAAACAAATAAAATTCCCATTTCATTTCAATATAAACCTGTGCTTCAGTCTCCGAACCTGTTCTCCCTTGTTCTGTTCTGTTGTTCAATTGTAACTATTAATGACTAAAATTAGTTAGCATCCTTTAAATCGTTACAAATTTAGTTTAATAACAATAATAATATATGTAATTTAAAAATGTTAAATTAATTACACTTTTTTGTTTGGGTAACGATAAACTGAAGCAGTAAGGCGGAGGAGCTGAAAATCGGAGAAGGAAGAAGCTATGCTCCGTTCAGCTTTGCTTCCGGCCCCCTACAATTTTTTGCCGGTTCGAGTGAGAACCGGCACGTGCCATTCCTTCGCTCTCGCACGTGCCTCTCAGGCTATCGTCTCCCCACTCTTTTCGCGCTTCGATCTCCACTTCCATCGGTTCCGACAACCCCGCGTGAGTTTACGCGCCGTGCGTCGCTCCCCTGCCACATCTTCGAGGAGGCGACGGCGTCGTGGCACGAAAACGAACGACGATAAATTCGATTACTACGACGACGACGATGACGAAGACTTTGAGGATGACGACGTCGTTTTGGGTGGCGATAATGAGTACTACTACGACGACGATGGTGATGAAGACGAAGACGAAGAAGGTGGTGATGAAGAGGGAATGATACCGTTTGAGAAGATGAGGAAGTGGTTCAAGCACAAACCCAGAGGGTTCGGTGAAGGGAAAGTGTATGATACTTCCGTTGAGGACAAGCTGCTTGATGAAATGCGTCAGAGCAGAGAAGCACAAGCTGCTAACTTGAAGAAGCTCAAGAGCGGTGTCGTTAACTCCAAAAACAGTGAAGAAAAGAAGAAAGGTTTAGTTACATTTGAAAACTGTTTGAATTATATTCCACAGAGTGATTGCTTTTGTGCTATTGTTCACTTGTTTGTGTTTCATGTTACTATGTTTGGTGAAATAATACATTCGTTTTAACTTTTAAGCAAATTTTGATGTTTTCTTAATTTTTTCTTCTTATCCTGAATTCTTTAATCTTTGTTGATTCAGAAGTGCATATTTTATGGAGCCTGAAAAGAATATAAGAACTTGGTAATGGTCAAAGGAAATTGCTAGTGGTCTAGTGTGGTTTATATGTTGTTGTTGTTGTTGTTGTTTGTTTGTTTGTTTGTGTTTGGCCTTTGGATGAAACAGGCCATTGTTTTTGGCCATTGTTTACTTCTTGTTTCTGCGGTGTTTACAATTTGGCATTTGACTATTACTGTTGTCATGAAATTTTGAAGACGCTCAAGTTGTTCCGATTGGTGGTCGAGTGCGCTTGGTGAACCTGCCGAAAAAGAAGAACATTCATAGGGATCTGAAATCTGCATTTGAAGGGATTCCAGGCATAGTGAATATCGTCCCGGCAGTTATTGGAAACAAGAAGACACGGGACCCTATCTGCAAGGGTTTTGCTTTTGTTGATTTCAAGTGTGAAGCAGATGCAGTTAGGTAGGTGTGTTCTAGAACTCTAGTCTATACACAGTGCATGGAGTTTTTTCCCTTTTAGAAACTCTTATTTTATTTATCACAGTGAAAATATGTAAAACTTTAAAAGATTGTTTTCTTCTCTTGGTTAACAAATTCAAGCTTCATTTCTTTTACTCGGGTAAAGTGGAATGATTTCAGATGTGTATTTCTTGGAATTAAGGATCTAGTCATAATGGTTGTTGATTACTTGTACCATTATCAATGCCAGAAAGTGTTGCTGGCTCACAGTGATTTTAATTGTTTTCCCTGTGGTAGTATATTTTACTCAAATGATCATTCCTTCAGGTTTATAGAGCTATATTCTGGACAAAGTATTGCTTTTGGCAAGATTCAGAAGCCAATAAAATGTGAATTTGTAAATGCACATTCTTCCTCTCCTGTTTCTCCGAAATCAAGTGCAAATCTTAACACTACTCCACTCCTCATGGTCTCTGATGTTGAAGAGGACTCAAATGAGGTTTCTAACGTGAAGGATTCTGCCCTTAGTTCTTGGGATGGGACCACTTTGGATGTTTCAGATGAAGCAGACAATCAAATATACAGAGAAGGAGAAGAAGAGACTTCTGCAGAGGAACCTGATTCTGCCACTGTGTTCAAGGGAGATTATGATGAGAGTGAAGAGGATAAAGAAGAGGGTTCTGTAGGGGATCAGGTTGCTGCCACAGCTTTCATGACAGATTATGATGATAGTGTAGAAGAAGAAGAAGATGAAGAGGGTTCTGTAGAGGATCAGGATGCTGCCACTGCTTTCATGGATGATGATGATGATGATAGTGTGGAAATGCAGATTAATTCCGAAATTGGTTCACTTTCCTTAGAGCAGATAGACAGAAACCCCACAGCTGAACCAAATTCATCTGCTGAAGTTGGACAAGAGAGCGTGCAGAAGAAAAAGCGGGCTTCGAAACAGAAAGGCAAGAAGGTTCCAAAGTTAGATGTTCCTGGATCCGCAAAGAGGTAATTATCTCGGTATCTGTGTGCATTTTACACACGTTTATCAGATGATGATTCTCATGCTTGCTTTTCATTCTAAAATGTTTATTCCATTCACACTGGTACAGGTTAAAGATCAAGGAAAAGGCTGTACTAAGTGATGTTTTCGCCAAGTATGGATCAAAAGCTGCCGTAGCTGCTTCCAAGGAAAGTTAGTACTATGCCAGACTCGAGAGATTTGCAAGGCTAAAACCATTATCCGCATGTTGGAAATTGAGAATCAGAACTAAAAAGCCACATTGCATGCAAATGGACTTTCTAGCTGGCCATAAATGCCAGTTTTTGGATCAGTGCACAATTAAACAGTTCTGTAGTAACATAGGGGCAGCATTATTTCTATGAATGCCAAATCATTCTTTATTAATATCATTTCTCACATGAGTTGGAATCCAGATGTTCATCGGAAGCTTTCATATCGCAAACTGCCATATCGAAACGACGACTGATCTATTGGTCACTTGGAAAATCATACTACTAAATGTGATTGAAATCACACGTCTCAACAATAAGAATTGAACATGCGCATCTATTGAAATTTTCATTTATTATTGATTAATTTTATAACTTTTTAACAAGTCCCTAATAGTCCAATTGGTGGGATATAAACAAGTATATAGGTGATAAATAAATGATTCCAATCCTTAAATGAAATTATTTCGTGAATGAAGTTTAGTTGGATTAATAGTACTGTGCCATTTATCATATTATTAAAAAAATTGTTTGATTTTTTCGTTAATAATATTTCCTAAGACTAAGGATCTAAGAAATTAAGAATTAAATTGACGTTGGTAGGTTTTTCCCTCTATTAAAGAAGCTACCAATGCAAATTAAAATTATAATTGTAGAAGCTGGAGTAGCTCAGTTGGTTAGAGCGTGTGGCTGTTAACCACAAGGTCGAAGGTTCAAGCCCTTCCTCTAGCGTATTTTATTTTTCTTGGCACTCTTCGCTTAAAAGTTACATATATTTCCCGTGAAGACAATAATTAATAACCATATGGCAGGAATAGCTGCTCAATTAAATTCAATACCTCTGACATGATTTTAAGTCAAATTAAATCATGCATCCCTTCCATACGTTCATACATGACTTGGATTTTTCAATGAAATAAATTAATACACACACATATAATAGTATGGGACTTGAAGCCAATTTTAATATGAAATAATCAATCCAACTATATATTATTACTACACCAAAATCCATTAAAAGATAAATTTAATTTTAATACACTATTAACATAAATATAAAATAATTATATATATATAATTTTATAATACTATATTAAAAAAATAATTACTATAATACTTTTATAAAATAATTACTCTTTTACAGGAATTAAATAGTGATAGATTTAAAATTTATTTTTTTACAATTCAAAAATTAGCATTGTTAGCACTTCTAAAAAAAAATGTTCACAGCAACCAACTCATAATGACAGTAATTAAGTCATCACATTACAATCAAGTTAAAGTATAACGTTTATTATGTCTTTATATACTTTTAATCTTAAACTCTTAGGTGATAGACTCAAGAGCCACTGAACATGTATCATTTTCTATTAGTGCATTTAGTACGTTATATCATATCAAGTCTATATACGTCAACCTTTTTGATGGAACAAAAATTGTTACTAACGTAGCAGGAGCCATTCAATTCACAAGCCAATTTCATTTAGTTCATGCATTGTACATACTAAACTTTAAATTCAACCTCATTTCAGTCTCCAAATTGATATCAGACTTTAATTATCGATTCATTTTTAATGACTCTAATTGCGAGATACAGGATCAACTCTCCAAGAAGATGATTGGAGTAGCTGAACAAAGAAGAGGCCTGTATGCATTCGAAAATCTTTTAACAACTGCATTCACTGCATCCACAAATAATGCATCAACACGGGCCGCTCTGGTTTCTCCTTGTAATTCCAACAAGAGAAATGAAGAGGCATTATGGCATTTTAGATTAGGGCACATTCCAAATAGAAAAATGAAAATAATGTAGTAATTTTACTCATGTTTAGTGAATAAAGGATCTGTGAATCCATGTGACTCATGTCACTTTGCCAAAAAAAAAAATTCCTTTTCCATCTAGTTTATCACAATCTGAAAATTTGTTTGAGCTTGTGCATATAGATATGTGGGGACCACTTGGTACTCCCTCTATAGGAGGACATAAATACTTTCTTACTGTAATAGAAGACAAAAGTAGATTTACATAGTTATTTTTCATGAAATCAAAGGCCGAAGCCTCTTCTCTTGTGCAAAACTATGTGAAATTAGTTAGCACTCAGTTTAATATCAAACTAAAGAAAATTAGGACAGATAATGGTGTAGAGTTTAAACTAACTTCTTTCTACAACTCAAAATGGAATCTTGCATCAAACAATTTGCGTTGAGACCCCTCAACAAAATGGCATTGTAGAACATAAATATCAACATATACTTGAAGTAACTAGAGCTCTAATGTTTCATTCAGCCATGCCAAGATGTTTTTAGAATTATACAGCTGCACAAGTGACGAATAGATTTTTGATGGTTTAGAATTCACAAATGAATTCTCGTTGCAAGTATAGTTTCTAAACCAATCAATAATCCTTTCATACAAAAAGTTGTTTGTCACTAGTACAAACCCCTAAAATTTATAAACCGAAGTATTCAAACCTCGGGTCGTTCTCCCTAGGAATTACAATAAAGTGTCTTGTTATTGGTTGTGAGTTAT
>NC_029772.3:11914805-11922452 GCF_000817695.3 Arachis duranensis | reverse complement strand
CTAGGCCAAGAGGAACAAAATCTACACTAAAATTAAAAGAGACATTTCAACAAACACATAAAGTGCAATAGAAGTAAACATTATTAAATGCAAGAATTAAAGGAATCTACAATTACAAAAACAAGAGATCAACAATAGAAAAGCAAAGAAGACACATTTATTATGAATTACCTCTTGTTGAATTGGAAGAATGTAGAAGGAACAATACTAGATCTACAACAAAATGTAAGAACAACATAAAGAAAATTACAATAAAGGAATTGAAGAAGATGAATGTAACAACAAAGAATTAAGATGTAGAAGTAGAAGAAAGCAAAGATTAAAACCTAGATCTAAGAACTAATCCTAATCCTAATCCTAATTCTAGAGAGAAGAGAGAGCTTCTCTCTCTAGAAACTACTTCTAACTAATCCTAATGAGTGTGTAATGATTGGCATCCCCTTGGCTCTTCAATCCTTGGCTTTAAATAGCATCTTTGGCGCCAAAGTTGGTTGCAATTGGGCCCCACAACCCTTCAGAATTCGTTGGCCACGTTTTCATTAAAAAATCATAATTAGGAGATAATCACAAAACTATGCTATTTCATTGAATAAATGTGGGTAAAAGGTCATAAAATCCCCTAAAATCAATACAAGATAAACCGTACAAATGGGGTTTGTCAACAAGCAGTCCACATAATTAATAGGATTCCAAGCACCTTGCTACAAAATCACTCTCCTTATCAAAATTTAAAGAACAAATTACCAAAAATTGATTATTTGAGAGTCTTTGGGTGCTTGGCATATGCCTCCACACTCACTGCTCATAGGACAAAGCTTGATAAGAGAGCACGTAAGTGTGTGCATATTGGTCATAAATCAAGTGTAAAAGGTTACATACTTTATGATTTGTCAAATAGAGAAATTTTTGTGTCAAGAAATATGATTTTTTATGAGGATATTTTGTCGTACCAAACGTTTTACTTGACTGCTCTTGATTCTAACCTCAAACAAATTTCACACCACCACAACGATCTACATACACATTCATTGACCCATTCGATATAGGCATTTCATCTGATCATAGCATTACTTCACAGAACATGACACTTGAGTCTAGTCTCAATAATCAATTGCATAATCATTATGACAATGCTAAATTACATGGACCATATGTTGAGATCATTCCCCAAGGCATAGATACTGATGCATCGGAATTTAATTACACACATTTATCATACTATGAGAATGTATAAGAACTTAGGAGATCAGATAGAATGAGGAGGCCTCCCTCCTATTTGAAAGATTTTCATTGCATGCTTGCTGCTTCACATGAATCCCCTATCTCCTACTCAGAACCTTTTAAAAATGATTTTGCATCCTATGTCAAACTTGCATTTGCATTAGTTGCATCCATGCATACAGAACCAAAAAACTATGATGAAGCTATTGTGGATCCTAATTAGAAGGAGGCTATTCTCAATGAATTTTCTGCTTTGGAGAACAATAAAACTTGGACACTCACTAAACTTCCTGCTGGTAAAAGAGCTGTGGGTTGTAAATAGGTGTTTAAGCTCAAGCTTCATCCTGATGGCAGCGTCAAAAGGTATAAGGCAAGGTTCGTGGCACAGGGGTTCTCTTAAACTCAAGGTGTAGACTATAAGGACACCTTAAGCCCAGTTGTGAAGATGAATACTTTTTGGATTGTTATGTCCATAGCTGTTGTTAAGGGCTGGCATTTACATCAATTAGATGTAAATACAACTTTTTTTCATGGTGATTTAGATGAGACAGTTTACATGAGGCCACCCCCTGGGTTACAACTTCCAGAACCTAGTTTGGTTTGCCGCTTTGATCACTCTCTCTATGGATTGAAGCAAGCAAGCAGGCAATGGAACACCAAGCTTGCTGCCTCGCTTGTTGCTGCTGGCTACACCCAATTTAAACATGACTACAGCATGTTTACTAAGTGCTCTCCATGTGAGTTTACAATCATTCTTGTCTATGTTAATGATCTTGTACTTGCTGGGGATGACTTGAATGAAATCTCTCGGATGAAGAGGTATTTACATGATTTGTACAAAATTAAAGATCTGGGTGAATTCAAGTATTTTCTTGGTTTGGAAGTCGCTCGAAGCAAGAGGAGGATTGCTGTGTGCCAGCACAAGTATTTCCTTGATCTTCTCCAGGACTATGGGATAATGACAGCAAAGCCAGCCTCAACCCCATTGAATACACATCACCCTTATCGAAACACACAGGGACTCCACTCGCATCAAATTCAGAATATAGAAGAATCATTGGGCGTCTATTGTATCTCACAAATAGAAAACCTGAAATCTGCTATGCGGTTGGAAAGTTAAGTCAATTTCTAAATTGTGCTACAGACACATTTTGAGGCTGCACTAAAGGTTCTAAGATACTTGAGGGGAGCTCTAGCGAAGGGATTATTCTCCTTAGCCAACACAGACCTCACTCCATCCGAATTCTCAGATAGTGATTGGTAGACATGTCCAGATTCAAAGAAGTTAGTCACGGGTTACTGTTTTTTTTTTCTAGGAACATCAATCATTTCTTGGAAGAGTAAGAAGCAGGACACGGTTGCAGCATCATCTTGTGAAGCAGAATACAGAGCCTTGGCCTCAGTAACAAGAGAGGCACAGTTGCTTACTTATATGCTGAATGAACTTTGGGTAAAATAAGAGAAGAAAATTCAGTTTATCATGAGAGAACAAAACACCTTAAGGTAGATTGCCATATTGTGAGGAATAAGTGGAAAGAGGGGGTGACAAAGCTGCTGCTGATTTCAAGCGGTGAGTAGACAGCAGCCATTCTAACCAAAACCTTATCCCCAAGACCATTTCGAGCATGCGAAGGCAAACTTGGACTGTCAGATTCATATGATCCAAGTTTGAGAGGGGGTGTTACTTGAGTAGTTAGTTATTCAGCCAGCAAGTTGCTGGTGGTGATGATGTATAATAAACTAGTCAGTTAGAAATTAGTTAAATGCCACATGTAGGAAGGTATTGGAATTAGTTATGAAATGTTGTTATGACTGGTTACTTAGTTAGCAGGTAACTTAATCACATTGTATAGGAAGAAGTATATATTTTAGCTAGTTAGTGGTAATTGGTACTGTGAATTTCATTTTTCTTTGAGATGAAAACCTGATTAATGGTGCTTCTCACTATTCTCTCTGAACCTCTAACTTCTTCTTCTCTGTTTTACTAGTTTCATTACCTTCTTTAACTTCGTTCTATTTCTTCTTTTCTCTTTACGCCTAGACTCACACAACAGAGTTGATTAGAGTGCTTTGCCTCTGTTATAGCTCTTCAATAAGTCTTGTAAGTATCTTTCTCTACTCAAATTAATTAGAATAATTGACCATTTGTACCCATGAGAGTTCAGAACGCTGATATTTGTACCCATCATAGATGGAAACTGACTTTGTAACCATGAGAGATGGGCTCCGTGTGACAAAAGTAGCCTGACTTGGATTGGCACTTGCTTCGGGTTTGTAAGACCCTACATGTCTCTCCAAACCTCCCAAAGCCCAATCTACGTGGAATTAAACAAGTTTTTTAGTAAGGGCTGGAATATTAAAAAAAATTTTGCGGGACTCTGCTGATGCCCTAGTAGAGATCATCGTTTTGTTTCCAACTCATAGAAGACGTCTGGAACACTCCCAAGCCATCACCCTGAAGCTACGACTTTCGACGCTGTCATTCCCAAGTCGGAAAAGCCATTCGGAGCAGTAGCAAGCCATCAGTACGAAAACGTGAAAGAGGAACGTGCAAGGAATAGCTAGCAGATCTCGAACCTAGGGATTTCGTCGTCGACGGTGTAGAGGTCACTCCCTTTGGTCGGCAGAGAGCTGAGGTATGTCATTGCCAATGTTTATTAATTTCAAATGTCATTGAGACTAGTTAGACAAATTACATTACCATATCAAATCCTGTTTGAGAATTGCTAAATTAGTTGATTTAGGGTTTGTGTTAGGTGTAGTAACATGTACTATTTTCTTAGAATGTGTTGGTTTATTTCACTTTCAGGAATGACCACCATCCATATAACACTGTGTATTAATCATAGAGGATGGTTTGAGAGAGGGTCGTGTGGGAAGGTTAGTTACATTGGTGGTGAAGTCACAGAGATAGAGAGGGTTAATGTTGATACCTTGAATGATTTTTTCATATCTAATTTGCTGAAGGACATAAGATATACATATGTTACTAATTTTTTCTGGCTGGAACCTGGGAAGGAGCTTGATGATGGGTTGAGGGACCTAAGGGTTGACATGGATATAGTTAGAATGTATGAGACAGCTGTAAAGAACAGTAACAAAATAAATGTATATACAGAGCATCCGGTGGATGAGTCCATGTTAGTTGAGGAGAACAACATGACTCCATCAAAGATGAAAGTAAAGCGAGTGCTAAAAGGGTTCCAACTCCAAAAGGAAGATTGATAGTAGTAGAAGATAAGGATGATGCTGAAATTGTACGTAACGTGCAAGTTGGGATGGAGGACCGAAAAAAGAGTGAGGCCCAGAGCAGGGAAGAGGCCTATGAAGCACATAAACAGGCTGGTTTTGAGGCCCAAAAAGAGGATAATATCAGTATGGCCCAGGAGACAGCAGACCCACTACTTTCAGGATCTAATGAGGCAGGACAGGTTTCTTAGCCTCCCCCAACACCTATCGTACCAGATAAACCACCATCAACTCAGTCCCAACCTTTTCAGCCACCTATTCAAGAAGATCAGCAACCAACACACACTGCTTGTTCAGACTCAGTCCCTTCTTCTGAACCCAATGTCTCTGCACCTCTTGAACCAGAACAACTAACCCAATACACCCCACATCCGTATGGGAATCTACTTTCACAATCAATCCCTCAGACAGTCCCACCCTCTGAGACCAATAGGATACTGACCAATAGCAAGTGACAAGGATACTGACCAGACGCCAGTTTTTCCTCAGAGCAATGCGATGCCCCAGTTAGCCAGGTGCGATTGGAGGTTGGGATGGAGTTTGAAACTCTAAGCCACTTCAGGAAGGCTGTCCAAAAGTTTAATATCAATATTGGAAGGATCATATTCTTTGCTCGTTGTGATTCTACAAGATCGAAGGCTATATGCTATGATAAGGACTGTCCTTGGCAAATATACTGTGCCAAGAGAACATTTCCAGCAATTTATCAGGTAAAGACATTCGTAAATGAACATACCTGCAGTAGAGACAATCACTGTAAGTCAGCAGATGGAAAATAGGTCATAGATGAGTTAGAGGAGAGGATACGAGTGCAGCCAAACTTGACAGTGAGGAAGGCTGACCAATACTTCAGATCTGAGTATGATGTACTAATCAATGAAAGGAAAATTTATAGATCTATGAAGAAAGCAAAGGAGAGGATTGAGGGTTCTGAGATTGCACAGTATGCACGACTTCGTGATTATGCTAACGAGATACTGAAGACTAATCCAGGGTCGACAGTAAGGATCCACACGAATCCCATGCATGATTCAAATCCTATTTTTTTGAGGATCTTTGTTTTCTTTGATGCGTGCAAGAAGGAGTTTGTGGGTGGATGTAGACCTTTTATAGGGTTGGATGGGACATTCATAAGAGGATATTATGGGGGGCAGTTACTGACAGTAATAGGACATGACGCAAATAATCATATCTATCCTATTGCTTACACAATTGTGGAATCAGAGAACAAAGAAAGTTGGAAGTGGTTTTTGAAGATACTCCAGGATAATGTGGGAGATTTTCAAGCTAATGGGTTTAACTTCATGTCAGATATGCAGAAGGTACTTGTGCATATTTACTTGTTAAGTCTGTTAGGGCAAGTTTATACCTTTTCTGTCTCATTTAAACATGTTATAATGATGTATGTCTGATTCATGTGTTTAGACACTTTGATGTTAGGTCTTAATTTGGTTATGATTTTGGGTTTTCTTGAGAATTCATGTATGGACTTATTCAGGTCTGTTTTAGAATTTCATTGAAAGCTCATTACTTAATCATTAGTAGCTTATTATTGAATTTTGTCTTACATTTTCAAAGACCACATGCATTCTGAAAATCTGGTTTATGCAAGTAGTTGCCAGTCTATTTTTTGAATTCTATTCAACAATTTGAAAATATGGTTTAGCTAAATACTGAATTCTGTTTTGAAATGAGACTAATATTAAAATGTTGGAATCTGGTTTTGCTATAGTCAATTATGTTTTGGAATGAGACTAATACTTTATTATTGGAATCTGGTTTAGCTATAGTTAATTATGTTTTGGAATGAGACTGATACTGGAAATTTGGAATCTGGCTTAGCTAAATAGCCAATTCTGTTTTGTAATGGGACTGATATTGGAATGTTGGAATCTGGTTTAGCTAAATATTGAATTTTGTTTCTGGATTGTTGGATTTCTGATAACTGTTTACTTACATGCATGCCTATAAGGGCTAACACCGGCCGTACAAGAAATTTACCCAAATGCCAACCACAGATTCTGTGCAATGCATATATGGCAAAACTTTCGCAAGAAATGGAGTGACTTGCAGCTGAAAATGTGCATGTGATTTTGTACCAAGGCAACCACAACACAAGACTTCAATGCTGCCATAGAGAGACTAAAAAGGATCAATGCTGGGGCTTGGGAGTACCTGGATAAGATAAGCCCTAAATAATGGAGCAGAGCTCATTTTAGTGAATACCCTAATTTGGACAACTATACCAACAACAACTGCGAGGTGTTTAATGCCAAGGTGAAGAAGATGAGGGGTAAGCCGATAATTACGATGTTAGAGGAAGTGAGGTGCTACGTAATGAGGATTATGGCTAGGAACAAAAAAAGCTTTGGTTGGGTACAACGGAAGGTTAGCTCCAACCCAACAGAGCAAAGTAGAAAGGGAGAAGCGAGAGAGCAACAAATGGAGGCCTCTGCCTACTGAAGATGACGCAGGGAATGTGTATGAGGTGCAATGTCTGCGAATGAAGGTAAGTGTGGATCTTGGCAAAGGTACATGCAGCTGTCGACTTTGGCAAATCACAAGACTACCATGTAGACATGCCTGTTTTGCTTTGGCTTACCAGAATAGAAGGCTCGAAGAATATGCACACAACTGGCTCACCATGGGTGCATACAACGCAGCCTATCAGACTTCCATGTGTCCAGTTCCAAGCCAGGAGTATTGGGAGCACCTTGAAACCTTCCCCATTCTGCCACCATGGTATAGAAAACCAATCGGGCGACTGGTGGACGAAATTGTGATCAACAATATTGGCTCTTGGGCATGTACACAAAAACTATTGTGACTCTTGTTCATTTAAAATCCTTATTATGGCACTGGTTGAATTCACAACTCCGTTCAACTAACCAGCAAGTGTACTGGGTCGTCCAAGTAATACCTTACGTGAGTAAGGGTCGAATCCACAGGGATTATTGGTTTGCAGCAATTAATATTTATTTTATTAGTCTTAGTTAGGATGTCAACAAGGTTATTTGGATTAAAAGTGAAATTACTAGATTTGATTATAAAAATAAAAGAGGGAACAATGTTACTTTGGTTTGCAGTACTGGGGAATATGTTGGAGTTTTGGAGATGCTTTGTCCTCTGACTTCAACTCTTCCTTGAAATCCTCTTCTCACACGCAGGTTCCTTCCA
>NC_029772.3:11914192-11914773 GCF_000817695.3 Arachis duranensis | reverse complement strand
GGAATCCTACTCGGAATACCACAGACAAGGTTTAGACTTTCCGGATTCTCATGAATGCCGCCATCAATCCGGCTTATACCACGAAGATTCTGTTGGGGAATCTAAGAGACATTCATTCAGTCTGATGTAGAACGGAGGTGGTTGTCAGGCACACGTTCATGGATTGAGGAAGGTGATGGTGTCACGGATCATCACCTTCTCCACGGTTAAGCGCGAATAAACATCTTAGATAAGAACAAGCGTGTGTGAATGGAAAACAAAGGAATTGTATTAAATCATCGAGACGCTGCAGAGCTCCTCACCCCCAACAATGGAGTTTAGAGACTCATGCCGTCACAAAGTATGTAATTCAGATCTAAAAATGTCATGAGGTATAAGAAATGTCTGTAAAAGTTGTTTAAATAGTAAACTAGTACCCTAGGTTTACAAAATATGAATAAACTAAGATAATTGGTGCAGAAATCCACTTCTGGGGCCCACTTGGTGTGTGCTGGGGCTGAGACTAAAGCTATCCACGAGTTGAGGCCTTTCTTGGAGTTGAACTCCAAGTTATAACGTGTTTTGGGCGTTCAACTCCGGAT
>NC_029772.3:11907387-11907903 GCF_000817695.3 Arachis duranensis | reverse complement strand
AATGAGCATGGTCTGGGCGTTCAGCGCCAGCTTTATCCATTTCTGGGCTCTGCTTGTCCTCAGAGGGATTTTGAGTAGCCATTTGTTCATTTCCTGTCTTCTTGCTGCCTTGAAGTGAGGTGTTTAATGTTTTCCCACTTCTTAATTGAACTGCTTGGCATTCTTCTGCTATTTGTTTTGACAGTTGCTTTTCTGTCTGCTTTAATTGCACTTCCATATTCCTGTTAGCCATTCTTGTTTCCTGTAATATTTCCTTGAATTCGGCTAGCTGCTGAGTTAGAAAATCTAATTGCTGATTAAATTTATTAGCCTGATCCACCGGACTGAGTTCTGCAGTTACTTTTTTAGCTTCTTCTTTCATGGAAGATTCACTGCTTAGATACAGATGCTGATTTCTAGCAACTGTATCAATGAGCTCTTGAGCTTCTTCAATTATTTTTCTCATATGTATAGATCCACCAGTTGAGTGGTCTAGAGAAATCTGAGCTTTTTCTGTAAGCCCATAGTAAAAGATGT
>NC_029772.3:11905630-11907077 GCF_000817695.3 Arachis duranensis | reverse complement strand
AGTCCTCTTGGACTGTTCATTCCTACTTGCTTCCATGATTGAATACAAGTTGAGAATTTATATGTTGAGAATTATTTATTTTATAGTAATGGAATAAATAAAAATGAGTTAAAAATATTCTTTTTTTTTTCGAAAAAAATGAAATTAAAATCTAAAAATTTAAAAAAAAGATTTCGAAAAAGTAGTTGGAAAATATAAAATTTTTTTTTGAATTTTGAATTTTATGATGAAAGAGAAAAACACACAAAAGACACAAGACTTAAAATTTTTAGATCTAGTGCTCCTTGTTTTCGAAAATTTTTTGGAGGGAAACACCAAGGAACACCAAACTTAAAAATTTTAAGATCAAGACACAAGAAAAACTCAAGAACACCTTGAAGATTCACAAGAACACCAAGAACAAAAGGAAGAACACCAAACTTAAAATTTTTAGAAAATCAAAATAAATTTTCGAAAATTATAAAAAGATTAACAATAAAACACCAAACTTAGAGTTTGGCATAAGATTAAATCCAAGAAAAATTATTTTTGAAAAAGGTTCCAAAGGGTATAACCAATTATCAAGAACAACTTAAAGATCAAGGAAGAACCAAGAACACTAACACGAAATTTTCAAAGAACATATAAAACATGCAATTAACACCAAACTTAGAACAAGACACTAAAACTCACGAAAATTAGCAATTAATTAAAAGAAAATAATATTTTTGAAAAAAAACTATCCTATCAAGATTTAATGACTCTATAAAAATAAGAATAAAAATAAAAATAAATTATTCCTAATCTAAGAAATAAAATAAACCTTCAATTATTCAAACTCAATAATCCCCGGCAACGGCGCCAAAAACTTGGTGGACGAAATTGTGATCAACAATATTAGCTCTTGGGCATGTACACAAAAACTATTGTGACTCTTGTTCATTCAAAATCCTTATTATGGCACTGGTTGAATTCACAACTCCGTTCAACTAACCAGCAAGTGTACTGGGTCGTCCAAGTAATACCTTACGTGAGTAAGGGTCGAATCCACAGAGATTATTGGTTTGAAGCAATCAATATTTATTTTATTAATCTTAGTCAGGATGTCAATAGGATTATTTGGATTAAAAGTGAAATTACTGGATTTGATAAAAGAGGGAACAATGTTACTTTGATTTGCAGCACTGGGGAATATGTTGGAGTTTTGGAGATGCTTTGTCCTCTGACTTCAACTCTTCCTTGAAATCCTCTTCTCACACGCAGGTTCCTTCCTTGGCAAGCTCTATGTAGGGTGTCACCGTTGTCAGTGGCTACTTCCTATCCTCTCAGTGAAAACGTTCCTATGCTCTGTCACAGCACGACTAATCATCTGTCGGTTCTCAATCAGGTTGGAATAGAATCCATTGATTCTTTTGCGTCTGTCACTAACGTCCAGCCCTCAGGAGTTTGAAGCACGTCACGGTCATTC
>NC_029772.3:11900812-11905292 GCF_000817695.3 Arachis duranensis | reverse complement strand
TGACGTGTTTTGGGCGTTCAACTCCGGATCATGACGTTTTTCTGGCGTTTAACTCCAGACAGCAGCATGAACTTGGCGTTTAACGCCAAGTTACGTCGTCTATCCTCGCGCAAAGTATGGACTATTATATATTGCTGGAAAGCCCTGGATGTCTACTTTCCAACGCCGTTGAGAACGCGCCAATTGGACTCCTGTAGCTCCAGAAAATCCATTTCGAGTGCAGGGAGGTCAGGATCCAACAGCATCAGCAGTCCTTTTTCAGCCTAAGTCAGATTTTTGCTCAGCTCCCTCAATTTCAGCCAGAAAATACCTGAAATCACAGAAAAACACACAAACTCATAGTAAAGTCCAGAAATATGATTTTTGCCTAAAAACTAATAATATTCTACTAAAAATTAACTGAAACATGCTAAAATCTACATGAAATGACCCCCAAAAAGCGTATAAAATATCCGCTCATCAGCGACCTACACTCAAGAGAGACAAGAGAAATGATAGCCCTAAAGAGAAGAGTGACCCTCATAGAACAACGAGGAGGATTGGGACTATTATCTGCAAGTACTGCTTCCAGGTATGGTAAACCAATTTGTAATGAAATTCTGTAAATTCTATAATTATTGATTCATGTAATTTTTAGTTGAGTTTACGACTAATACTTGTTTCATTAGGCTGGTCACAATAAGAGAAGTTGTAAAAAGCAGAAGGAAGTTATGGGTAAAGCGAGTTTTGCACCGCAAGCACCAGCAGATGATGAGGATGAGGATATGTTAGCTGAAATGTACTATGAGGAGACATTAGAAGCTGCAGAGGCTGAACAAGAGGCCATTGAAGAGGGAAACGAAACCGCAACAGCCCACACTCCACAAGTAAGTGAATTGTTTTAATCATTTCACTAAGCTACCTTGTAAACCTTGTGTGATAATGACTGCGTTGTTCTTTGGATTGTAGCAGCCTCACCCAATGCCTCCCCCACCAACTGCACAACCACAGCCACCAACAAATAATGCAACAACCAGAAAATAAGTTAGAAGGAGAGGTGTTAAACAACCACCTCCGACCGGACAAAGACAGTAGCCAACGACACCACCTGCCAACCAGCCAGCTACAACTCCATCCACACACAACTCTCAAACTACACCTCATCCACTACAAGGTGCTAGTGCAGGAACAAACACCTGGTTCATGCAATTCATGCCCACACCTGGAGTTATGACTCTAACTGCTAGAGGTCGAGGCACATCTGATAGAGGGAGAGGTCAAGGTAGAGGTCGAGGCATGATACATGGATCAAGCGGAGGAAAAAATGGTATATCAAGCGAGAGCAGTAACTCGACCCTAATATCGTAGACTAGTTATGGTTGCTTTTTGTTGTTTTTAGTTTACACCAGTGAGATACATAAGTCTTGTGTTTTGTTATGCATTTTCATGCTATTGCTTAGATATGACTTAATAATGCTTTTTTTGTGGGTGTAATTTCAGTTGCTAGTACTTGGCTTCTTTGTCTTATTTCAGAATGTTTGGAACCTGCAACATCTATATATGTATATATATAAGGAACAAAGTCTTGTTACAGCATTTATATACTTGCCTTCTTTTGCCTTTTTTGATATCACTATTGTTACAGCATTTTGTTCATCCAATTTGGTTCGAACTCATATATTGAAAAGCAAAACCATCAGGTTACTAATTTCCAGCTTATTGTTTGATCCTTAAGGAGAAAAGAGAGATTCATGTCCATTTTCAACAGCAATGTCTACTTTTAAACGATAATAGAATCATTTCAGATTGCAGCAACAAGTTCAAACCCTGTGTATCTACATCAATGTATCACATGTAAAGCAAACCAGTATAGATTAGAAACAATCCATATCATGCCAATATCATTCGAAAATTTAACTATCACGAACAAAGATCTCCAATTTTACAAGTCTTATGATTTCATCACCAAATACAACTCACAAAACAAACAAAACTCTACCCCCAGTGCATCGGTTGTAATCAACACTCTAATTTCTCTAATTTCACCCCTAATTTTAACCCTAAATTTGTCTATCTTCCTAGCCATCATTGAGGATGCTTGCTGATTTTTTCCCTGCAGTGAGAGTCAATCCATCATCAGGCGTTGCATAACAATGCTCGAACTTTCTCTTGGCTAAACATCTTGTCAGGCCCTCCCATCTTTGTTCGAGTTCATCCACCCAAATAAAGTATATGCAATCTCTTGTCTGAGAAAACAAAAAAAGCCCCACATTGTCAACTAAAACTCAGAAATAATTGTCTCACCTCAACAACAACAGCATCTGGCCCTTACCGCCCATAGAGGACATTTGATGAACCATCTGTTAGGGTTCGTAATCGTTCCAGACTCCATCAACACAACATCCCTCCCACAGAAACATTTGCCGTCGAGCTTCTTCTCCTTCATCTTCTTCGAACTTGAAGAACTGCTGCGACTTCCAAAACTTGCATCAGAGTTAAATCTGCGTTGTGACATTGCTGGAGTTATGAGATAACTCTGGGTGTGCTTGAATTTCACCAATATTTCATTTTGGGGGTATGATTCGAATTGGGGAAGACAAGTTGCTAGGGTTTTCATTTCAAGCATTACCTTCATATAGAAACGTTCAGATCTACGTAGACAGAACTTTGGGAGGTTCGGAGAGCCACGTAGGATCCTTCAACCCCGAAGCAGGTGCCAATCCAAGTCAGGCTACTTTTGTCACACGGAACCCATCTATCATGGTTACAAAGTCAGTTTCCATCTACGATGGGTACAAATGTCAGCGTTCTGAACTCTCATGAGTACAAATGGTCATTTATTCAATTAATTAAACTTCTTGCCATGGTTTTTTCTTCTTCATCAAGCACATATATATATTGAATATAAAAGTTAATTATTTTATTATAATGCTATTTTTGTTTTATTATTTATTTTTATAATGATGTATATGTAGATGCTCTTTTTGGAAGAGAAACAGTGTTATATAGCAACGGATTGTGGTATCGCAATTCAGAAATGTTTAAAACCGATAGAACTCTTTTCTCTACTCTTGAAGAGGTTCATCTTAATGGAAAGACTAACAGTGCTAGAAAATCGACAATATCAGGTTCTTGAATATACATACAAATTTATAATTTTTTCTTTTGAATTTTCTTTTTTTATTTGTTATTATTATTTCTTTATTTATCTTAAAGCTAATTGCATGCTTTTTAATTATATGATCTTTAGATCAATGTATGTTATTATAACAAGTCTACTACAAAGAAACAAAAATGGTCAATTTCAACATCAATAAACAAGCAAATCCAATTATTCACGATGTTTTTTAAATAATTCTTTTACTTTTTTTGTTTTTTTCTTTCTTTTAAATACTGTAATTTTACGGACCATCGTCAGTCGCCTACCATTACTATTAGTTGCTATTTTGCTGCTGTCTCTGGCCATTTTAAATTCTAAATCTTAAATTCTATTTTCTAAATTAATTTTATTTTGTTTCACTTTTAATTTTTTTTTTACTTGAGCTTTTAAAATTTATATTTTTTTTTTAGTTTTGTAGGTTTCTTTTTAGTTATTGCTAATTTTAAAACTAGCTGGCTAAATTAATGTTAGTTTTCTGGACTTTTTCTTATTATAACTTGAATTCAAAATTTTTTATAAATTGTAAAATGTCTTAATATATAAGTAGTAACGTGTAGTTTATGATAGTCTAAAGACTTTTCTAAAAGCAGCAATGGCATATGTGATTGATGAACAATCATAATGATACATATGGTTTTGGTATTTTTATAATATAATTTATCTGAGCATGAAGATGGAGTTGGAGAACACATCTAGGTGGAGTAATTCTGAAAAGCTAGCAAATGGATCAGATTTGCAAGATATGAGCATGATCACCATCCTCCAAGACAATCATGTTGCTACTCCTATAATTAAGTATGTAAGTTCATTAATTTGATTAATACACTTAAACTCATAATTAAGAAAGCACACATTATTATGGTATTGCAGGATAGCATTATTGTGGAAGCTTGTTCATTATACTCTAATAGGAAATGGCTCAAGTGGTTCAAATTGGGATGTTGATGTTATACTCTCAAAAAAATCTTGTAAATATATATATAGTTCATCATATATTTGGTCTTTATGTTTCACTATATTGAGTAATTTTGCTTTGTGCTTAATTGGACTGCAAATTAAACCAAGTGCAGTTTATATATATAGTCTTTTGTTTTCTATCTAAAGTAATTACTAAACTCAAGTTGAGTATTGTCTACTTATGGGTCATGAAATTTTGTCTTCAAAATTGGCCCAAACCTATGCACCTAGGCAAGCGTGCCTATCAACAAAAATGACAAAGACACCACAAAAGAAGAAAAAACCACATGCACTATTTTAAAAAAAAAAACTGATTTAGCTTCGGGTTTTACTTTATATTTATTATTTTTATTTCCATCTTTTTCTTCATTTTATCTCAATTTA
>NC_029772.3:11889710-11899317 GCF_000817695.3 Arachis duranensis | reverse complement strand
GTGAATAATAAAAAAATTTGTATTATATAAATTTAATTTAAAAGACATATATACAATATAAGAAGCAAACAAACATATAATAATTTTATTTTGTGCGAAACAAAAATTCATATAATTTTTTATTAACAATTTTTTATTGAAATATGTTATTTTACTATATTTATAATATATTATTTGGGATAATTATATTATTTTAGTTAATATATATTATTTAAAAAATATTTAAAATTTATTATTTTGTATTAAGAATATTATTAAAAATATATTGTTAGTTTTTCTTAAAATAATATTTTCTTTTCTTTGGTTCAAATACTATGACAATAAATTTTTTTTACGTAACTGTGTCTACTCAATAAATATTATATTCATTTATTTCTATATAGTATGTAAAATAAATAATTAATGTTTAAAAAAGTTAATAAAAAAAAGAAGTATTTTTTTACCAACTTTTAGGTGAATATAGAGATCATGTCATTTGAATTATAAGTCGTTGACAAAGAAAGAAATACTCTTAATTATATTTAAATAGAATAATTATTTATTAGGTTCATTCTTATACAAATAAAAATTTTTCTTAGTTTTATATCTGTAACATTTTATACCAATTAGCTTCAAAATTTAATTATTTTTTGAATAAATTAATAAAAAATAATACAAATATTGTTTAAATAAAATTATATTTTAATTTTTCATTCTATTACGTACAAGTTGAGGATAATTTGAAATAAAAGATAATAGACTTGTTATAACTGTCATGTATTTTGTGCTTTGACTACGTCATCATCTGAGAATCATAGTACCTTCATGGAGACCAGTTCTTCTACAGAATCAGTTTGGAGTTAGCCAACAGCGTCTTCCTTTTCTATGGCAGCAATTTTTTCGGCTTTGAAGGTCCGTTTATGGTAGGGGTGGAATGGAGTGGGTTCAAGAGCGTCAAAATCTGTGGCTAGACAGAACAGTAGTAAAAACATCTGCTAGTAAACAAACAGTAAAAATGCTTGAAGACATCACATCAACAATAACAGAATAACGGATGAATTCGATTAAATTTTTCTGAGTATTTTTTTGGTGTAAAGATAGTCCTTTGTTAAACGAGCGAATTAGCTTTTTTTGTTAGTGTCGGTTTGTTTGTTCACCCCATAACAAAAAAATAACAACAATAATAAATAAATTTAATTTACTTGATCATTTTTAACAGTAGATTAACTTTTAAAGAGTGCTGCACTTCCTACTTTACTTGGAGTGCACTAACTTTCGCCTTTTATTTCAGACAAATCCAAAATATAAAGCCAATCACTACTATTATTCCGTAGTTGTAGAAAAAACCAGCCAAAATATAAAGACAATTTACTTGCTAGTTGCTAGTACTCACATATTTATTATTCCATAATTGTAGAAAAAACCAGCCAAAATTTATTTTTTTTAATATTTATTAATTATTATAATAATTAATTAATATTAAATAAAATAAAATTCTGAATAATTTTTATTAGATTTTTTTGTTATCAACCATTATATATATATGACCATATCAAAATTCAGTATATGCAATTGTATGGATTATTGAATTTTTTATTTTTGATATTGGAGTAATAATGATATTTTTTAAAATATGAATAGTTAAAGTATTATTTTCAAATGTAGTATCGTTTAATTAAAGAAATAAAAATTAGTGGCTTAGTGCATGTAAACGGTGTGCGCATGTGTGAGTTTGGTTAAGTGAGCACGTCACCGATGAGTCTCTATCAACTATTAAATGACAAAATTTTACAAAAAGAAATGTGTTGCCCCACATTTATATATAAACTCCAAACCATCCATTATTATTAAATTATCACGTTCTCCACGATACAAATTTTCGGTTCTATAATTCATAACTCACCTTATGTCTTAGCTTTAATTTCACAGACCACAATTAGGGTGTGTTTGGCAAATACGTTGGTGAAGAAAGAAATGTGTTTGAACTTTTTGAAAGTTTCACTTTTATGTTTGGCAATTTTTTTCTTTCTAAACGCAGAAAAGATTCTGCCTCTAAACCCACGTTGAGAAGAAGCTAAAATTTGTAGCTTCTGCGTTTCACGTTCATGGTTGCTGATTACCTTTAGAAAATTAAGTGAGAAAATTTTTGTCTTTTTTACCAACCTTACCCTTTATTTTCTTCTATAAGAAGAATACCAATAACTATAAGCTTCACTGTGTAGTTCTTTCTACTTTTTCATAGCTCTTTCTTCCATTTTTTTTTTTCATCAAAATCATTCATATTTGTTTCAATCACTAGTAAATTGAATATTTTAATTTTTTTATTATTTTTAGTACTCATTTTCATATTTTAATTTTTAGTGTTATGATTTATGATGTTATGTTTTTATATGAGTTTTTTTATCATTTTCTATACTATTTATTTTGTATATGTATATTTTTTTATGAATTTTTTATTTTTGTTTGACTTTATTTATATGATTTTTTATTTATTTTATTGTATTTTTTTATTCATATGATAAATATTGTTGATTTTTTTATTTTTTGTAGTGCTATAATTTTCAGATATTTTATTAATTTTTATAATTTTTTTATTATTTTTTGTTCATATGAATTCTTTTTTTTCTATCTTTTACTACATTGTATTTATATTATGTATGAAATTTTTTTATTTATTTTATTCATATGTATTTTATTTAGTTTTTATTGTATTTTTTGTTCATATGATATATGTGGTTGATTTTATGAAATTTTTATTATTTTTTTATCTGTATGATTTTTTTATTAGAAAAAGTATAGAATATTTTTTTTGTTTAACATTATAAAATTTATAGTACTCTCTTTCATATTTTTTTATTATATTTATTTATTTATATAATAAATAATTTTTATATTATTTTTGTTAGATTCTGTTTTTGCATGTATATAAAAAAATAAATTGATGTCTCTTTTAGTAATTTTTTATCTAAAAGTGATTTTGAGTAGTATAATCCAAACAACATTTATTTTGTTATAATCAATTTTGATAAAAATATTGCCAAACATAAATCACGTTAATCCAAACTTACTTTTCATCAAAATCAATTTTGTAAAATCAATTTTATGCAAATTCACTTTTGCAAACTGAAATCCAAACACACACTTAGTGCATGTTTGGGCGCCATTATTTTGTTAAAAAAAAGATCTTTTTTCAATGAAAAAAGATCTTTTTTTATTTTTTAACGTGTTTGACAAATTTCTAGTAGTAAAAGTAAAAGCACTAGTAAAATAAAAAAAAAAGATCTTTTTTGAGAAGCTGTAATTTACATCTTTTTTTAAAAGATCTTTTTTCCTTAAAAAAAAAGATGTTTTTCATGTAATAAATAAACAAAAAAGTACTTTTATATTGTTATACCCAAACATAATTGATAGATAAAAAGACCTTTTTACATGAGATATCCAAACATAAAATTACTTTTACTTCTCTATAAGATCTTTTAAAAAAAGATAACTCGAAAAAAGATCTTTTCTTAGAAGCTCACCCAAACAAGCCCTTAGTAGTTTAGTTTTTTACTTTTTATTTAAGCAGTGAATGGATGCTACAAGTTTGTTAGCTGTTATATTAATGGATTTGATACTAATATAAATATTTAGCAGCTTTAATTTACATATAGTTAGTTAGTTAATTTTGTTTTTATTTTCGATATATATATAATATACATACAGTACAATGTACAATTGTTAGTGTTAAGAAATGATTTGTATTTGTAAGATGTTCTCCATTAACCGTTATAATGTTGTGGATTTATCCTAAATACAAAGTCATCTGAAACTTATTACCAAAGATGGATATTAACTAGACCTTATATTATTAGTTAGAACATAACATAATAGCGAGTGAATATTTCTATGGCTGTTGAACAAAAAATTTAGGTACAATCGAAATTGCTGGTACAAAAGTGCATCCACTAAAGTTTTATGATCACACATTTCTTGATTGCCAGCTTGAAGCTTTGTTAGAAGATTTTATGTCTTTGATTATACTTATAGAAAAAAACAATTATTTTATAAGAATATATATAGTGTTTATAAAAGTTTTGATTATTCGATTATAATAGGTCTTATTATTCTACTATAATAGATATGACTATTTTAGTTGTTGAAAATATATGAAATAATGTACAAATATACGAACATTTTTTGTTAGTTAGAAACTTAAAATTGATTCTATATAAAAAGAAAATAATTTTGGAAGAATGGATTTAGTTAGAATTGATTTTATCAAATTGATAACCACAATCATCAAACTAAATGTTGTATAATAAAAAAAAGAATATATATTTTTTTACTAATTTAATTTAATAATTTTATTTACCACATAATTTTTTTTTCACATAAGCATAAGGGGAAGTATAAATATTTTTTGTTCAAATTTAATCTAATCCAATTAAACCTATTAAACACTTAAACTAATAATTAAAGTTAAATCGAAAAATGGTTGAAGTAGCAAAAAGATATATTGGTTTAACACAAAAGTTTAATTTTGATGCTCTGTAAAGTGTTTTATACAATTATACAATGATATCTATTTTTTTGATAATTATTCACGCAAATTAATATAAAAAGTAATTATTTTTGTTAATATAATTGTACGTAATTAGATGTACGTATAAAACTACTTTACGCTAACAGTGGAACAAATTTAAATTCTTAATACAAATGAATTAGAGCAAGTATATTATATCTACATGCTATAATAAAAATATAATTATTTTAGCTATTTACATATTAAATATAAGAATTTAATTTTAATGCACTCAAAGTAAAATATTTTATATTATTATATAACTACATTTATTCTTTTAAATAATTATTTATACTATTAATATAAAAAATAATTATTTTTATTAAAATTAATTAAATACATATATAAAATTATTTTATACTATTAAATTTGTTTTAATTACATAAATAATCATCTAAAAAATAGTTATAATTGCATCCCATGTATCTTTGCATGAAAATTAAACTAATATATATTTATATATATTAATGCAAATACAATCCGTTTTTCTTAACACCCACCACCCCACCTTGACCTGGAAAAATAGTTTACATATTTTAATTTGATTTAATTTAAAAAAAGAAAAGAAAGAAAATGGAAGCATGTGCGAAGTGCCAACTGCCAAAGAAGTAGACGGAAACTCCGAGAGACGAACTCAAAATGACAAATTTACCCTCCAAAATCTGCGAAATTTTGTCACCGCTTCCTTCATAAGCACACCATACTCGCATTGACGATTGGAACTTCAACAGCCACCGAATCCAAACATGGAAGATCGAGGGAACGTCACGGCGGCGCCGCCGGCGGAGGAGAAGGTCTTCAGGTCAACGGAAGTGTTCGCGGCGGAGTCGTCTTCGAAATCGAAGGGCTTCAAAACCACGCTGGCGCTTGCGTTGTGGCTTGGAGCTATTCACTTCAACGGCGCTTTGATGCTCTTCGCTCTTCTCTTTCTACCTCTCTCCAAAGCTCTCTTGTGAGTTTTTTTTTTAATTTTATTTTCTAAACATGATATATCATTTTTAGTAAAAATTTAATCTGTATACCGAAAGGATAAACTTTATTGCTCTAAGGATCAAATAGTGGTTTTTGTTTTTTAATTATTATTAGTGTTTGACTATGTTACATTACATTAGAGGACTAAAATTGACCTTCACTTGAAGCAACAAGTTAAGTAGCTCAATTGATGTCTAATTTTTATTTTTATTTTTTTCCCCTAAAGATTAGTTTCATGTCTGGATATGTTGTTGAAAGATGAATATAAGTATTTCTTTTTAACCATTTTTTTTGTTGCCTCTTCAAAGCTATTTTTTATAATTCTCATTTTTTGTTAAATGTTTTTATTTTTTATTTTTGCGATGCATGACAGGGTTTTTGCTTTGCTGTTTGTGTTCATGGTGATTCCAATTGATGAAAAGAGCAAATTCGGACGAAAATTGTCCAGGTAGAGCCTTTTTAGCTTTTTGTTTTTGATGCTGGACTTTCTCCTTTTTTTCCCCTTCTTTTCAGTGATATTCTCCTTTCCTTTCTTTTAATCAAAATAAAATAAAATAATGATTGGATGGGTTTTCAGGTACATATGCAAAAATGCTTGCAGTTATTTTCCTATCACGCTTCATGTTGAAGACATAAAGGCCTTCAATTCTAATCGTGCTTATGGTTTGAATCAAAACTATTATTGATTCCATTTTAAAGAATGTTTTTATTTAATGCTTTTATGTTGAATTCTTATTGTTTTCATTTCCAATCTTTTTCCTTTTTATGTTGGAAAGTTTGATGGGAATGTAAAAAAAAGAAACTTGTTTTCTTGTAAGTTTGTGTGTGGGTTTGTTTTAGGAAGAAAAGGGTTATAAAGAAAACTGGTATTATAAATGAATGGTGTTTGGAAATTACCATTATTTACCATATAATGACTCAGAGAATGATGTCAAACAAGTTTGAAAAGTGTAACTTAGCCTGAGATTTTTGAACTTGTATTCTTAAATTTTCATGAATAAATGTGAATAGTGGAATTGGAATAGGAGTACTATTATTTATTAATGTTTGACTTTAACAAAGAAAATTTCTACTTATCTTTAATAATTTAAGAAATTGTAGCTACAAATAATGGTTAGTATGGAGTCAAAACAGGCAGTGCATAGTCTGCCAATAGCCTGACCCAAATTTAAGGATTTTACAATGTATTGAAGTGAAAAAAATGGGGTCCAGTTGTTTAGTTAACCATTGTGATGGTACCTGTTTTTATTGTATTTTATCAATTGCTGGCTATTGATAGTAACATGAGTATGCACTTCGTGCAGTTTTTGGTTTTGAACCACATTCGGTTTTGCCAATTGGTGTTGTTGCGCTTGCCGACAACACAGGGTTTATGCCTCTTCCAAAGATAAAGGTTCTTGCTAGCAGTGCGGTAAGACTTTCGCTTGAGAGTTGCAACTCTGCTTTGTAACTGGTTCTTAAGTATGTAACATTAAAATTTTCTCAATTGATGCATAGGTATTCTATACACCATTTTTGAGACACATATGGACATGGTTGGGTCTTACACCAGCAACAAAGAAAAACTTCCTCTCCCTCTTGGATAATGGCTACAGTTGCATTTTAATACCTGGTGGAGTGCAAGAAACATTTCTCATGGAACATGGTACTGAGGTGTGTTCCATCTCACTCCTTTTTAGTATTTCTATTCTATTTTTGATAATTATAGTGCTATGATTGATGCAAAGTTTAGTATTATATTGTTATGGGAAATTTCCCTTCTAATGCTATGTAAATGGTTGAGGACAACTATCCTATAACATGACATACTAGGAACTTGGCATTCTACGTTTTCCTTGTATGATTATATTAGTGTATAGTCAAAAAATTCCTAAAAAAGTTGTAAATATAATTAAGGAGTACATTGTGTTAGTTAGACCTTTTAGTGCCTACATCTTGCGGTTTTTTCTTGATATTTGGTTTTGTGCTGTATTTCTCCTTTCTACTGATTTTAAAGACAGGCTGAAGAGGATTTGAAATAAATTGTGTCTTTCAAGATGAGCATCATTATTGTCATTGCATGATTTATGTTAAAAACTTTAAATGGGTCAGTGATATTAAGATATTTTTACCCTGTAGACTGCCTATCTCAAGGCAAGAAAAGGATTTATCCGCATAGCCATGCAGAAGGGCCAACCCCTTGTTCCGGTTTTCTGTTTTGGACAGGTACCTATTTCTTGTCCAAAACAGCTTTACAACACTAAAAATTGTTTAGTGTTTCACATCCTTATATGTTAGTTTTACTGATTTATGTTTGTCATTAACTACCATTTCTCATTTTTCTTCATTACTGCAATGTTTGCTATAGTCAGATATCTATAAGTGGTGGAAACCTGGTGGGAAGTTAATTCTGAATTTTGCAAGGGCTATCAAGTTCACCCCCATATACTTTTGGGGAATTTTCGGGTGTGTTTCTTCTACATCCCAATATGTTAATCCTCAACATTTTCGATATCCATGTTTTCACTAGACAATGTTTCTTCCATGAAAAATCAGGGTAACTAAATTTATATTTGAAGTTGAATTGGTTTAATCTTTTAACACAAATCATCTCTTCAACTTCTAGATCTCCAATACCATTCAAGCATCCAATGTATGTTGTTGTGGGTAGACCGATTGAGCTTGACAAAAATCCAGAACCAACAACAGAAGAGGTATATGTCCATCATGCGGTGTTTATCCATTAAGTTATCCTGGGATATATAACATGCTGCATTTTTTCTCTCTCAAGTATTGTTCCTATTCATCTTCAAAATGTTCATTACATTGACTTGTGTTATGCTCTCACTAAAGATTCTAGCTTCCATGAAAAAACCTTAGTCAAACCTTTGATGGAACCTTATATTTCAATGTAAAGCATGTGAGGTATCTCTAATATTGTTTGTAAATTTGATATCTTTCTCCATATTAGGTTGCTACGGTGCATAGTCAGTTTGTTGCATCACTTCAAGATCTTTTTGAACGGTACAAAGCTCGTGCTGGATATCCAAACCTTGAGTTGAGAATTGTCTGATGATTAGTCCAATATTCTGGGGAATTACACCTACCTTTCTTAGAGTTTATGCTTATTACACTTTGACATTCTTCTTGGTTGAAGGATTACATGTGCATTCCTTATTTTATATATTGATATTGTACATGGCACCCTTCCTTGTTTTAAGAATCACGCTTCTCTTATCTATTGTAAATAACAAAGTTAATCTGACGCATATTTTCAAATAAGGAAGGTGTTGAGTGTAATAAGCATTAAACTTAAGTGGAGGTTTCTTATTTTTATTGTTTGTGTATTATTTATTATTTATTATTCCTCTTCTCTCTCATTGGCGAGGAGCTTGTGGTGTAGTGGATTATTTATTTTGGCACACAGTTGTAATTACTAATTATTTATTTTATGACTATAAAGTATCAAACCATAGATAAAGGGGATTTTTTAAATAAATAAATTAATTATAATAATTACTGGAATAAATAATTTAAAAAATATTTACTGAAATAAATATTCCTCTTTTATCTCGTTTACAGTATAAATGTTTTGTAAATGAGATAATTTTGTATGTATCTTGTTTATCGTGTAGACGAGATAAAACAGGTGGATGCAAAACATGTATATCTCGTTTACACTAAAAAATATTAATATTATCAATAATCTAAAATTAAAATGAATATGTTTGATAATTAGTATTCAAAAAGATTAATGAGATAGTAGGAAGAAAATTGAAACGGTTATTTTTTACTATTTACGTGCTTTTTTAAATTAAATTAAATTAAAAGAAACGGTTACTTTGATTTTTTAAAAATTTTAAATTAAATTAAATTAAATTTAAATTTGAAAAATAAACATAACTGTTTGGAGAGACTGATGGGATAATGAAGAGAGAATTGAAATGGTTATCTCACGTGAATAGTGAGAGATAATCGTTTTAGTCTTTTTCCCACTATTTCATCAATCTTTTTGAGTATTAATTGATCAAATATATTTATTTTAATCTCTTTTATCAATTTTTTATATACTAATTACATGTTAAAAATTTAGATTATTGATAATATAAATAA
>NC_029772.3:11881763-11889664 GCF_000817695.3 Arachis duranensis | reverse complement strand
CCAGATAAAGGTTATATTGAACTTATTTTGGGTTCTTTTGTTATTGTTTGGTGAGGTTTGTTATGGGCTACTGTCTATCGATGGTTGTGCCAACCTTGCTACGGGCATCAAATAGAGAGAGAGTAATATTGCCCAACAACAACATAGTATACCAAGCTAAAAGGAAAATGAAAAATTGAGCCCATGAAAAAAAAATTAAGCTGATGAGAAATGTTTGGATAATATTTTTTGAATTTAATTTTGATATACTGACTAAAGTAATTTTATATGTGTATTTAATTATGTAATGTTACATCAGCAAAAAAAATTACTCTTTTTATATTAATTGTATGAATAATTATTTAAAAAAACGAATATAATTATACGACTGTGTAAAATATTTTTTGTACGATGCATCAAAATTAAAATATATATTTTTAAGCAATATACATTATTATTGAAGCGTAAAATTGCCATATAAAAGGAATCTAATCATCATCCTCCTCATTATTATTATTATATCCCTTTATATCCTTTGATGTGGCCTCAAGTTTTCTTTTTCGGAACTTTATTCAGTGGGGAAAGTATTTTTTGGTCCTTGAAGGACCAAGTAATAAATGCAATTAACAAAAAATATAGAGATGGTTCACAAATAATAAAAATTTACAAATAAATTTTCATTAATATGTGGGCCAAATTTAAATGTAGGGTTTCAATGGCCTCTCCAAAAAATCATCGACCAAGAAGATCTCCGGCAACAAACGGCCACTTCTGGTGAATTCCATCACCAACGATTTGAATTCTGTGCTGCTGCATTAAGCGTACATTAGTTCGAAGTTCTGGATCGCTGGGAACAACATGCCCGATGTGCTTACGAGCTCTTTGAGAAAGATGGAAACAGGGCTATCGTCATTGAAGAACTTGCATCGGTAAGTTAAAAAGAAAAATTTCAATTCTATTAGGTTAACTTGCAATCCAGCAATTGTAGAATCTCTCATATTAGGTTACCTGCTAATCACCACAATAATATTTCTTCAAAATGCTGTTTTAGGAACTTGGCTCGGTACTTCTATCCCTGTTCATGTGGTTCTTCATGACTAGATACATTACATGGTGTGTCTAGCAGCAGTCTTGCAAAGGTTCAGTAAAAAAGATTGAAATCAAAGCCATTTGAATATATTGAATTTCCTATATGCTGATTTGTGGGACGGTTCAATCAAATCAAACAAATTATATTTGAACTTGTATCAAAGTGTGCTGCAAAAAAATATACAAATTTGCAATTCCTGAGATGGCTCAATCAATCAAATCATATTTAAATCTATAGCACATGCTCTTAAGAGAACAACCCCACTACAGTTAATGATTCTTTTGAAGGTGCTGAAATTGTAAAATAGTACAGTTTACCAGATCAATAAGTTAAGATATGCTAATAATGACCATCGTCGAGTTTAAATTAGCTTTGCTTCAGTGAGTGGTAATAATGACATCTTAACAATTCAATGAAAATTATCTTGATGAAAGCTTTTGGTGCATGTCATCAGCAAGAGCTTGCCTCAAGCTCTCCCCAAAGAAGTACAATGACTTCTCACTGTCCATCACCCTCGGTTGCTGTGATCCCTCCATTCTCATCCGGCTCCTTCCACAGCTCTGGTTCTAGCTCCCTCGCAATCTGGCACAGGTTATGCAGCATGCAGCAGGCCACGATAGTCTGCAGAGCGTGATAAATCCCGATTGCTTTTACCATTGCAGACCTCTCTTTCGGCAGCCCAATTGCTTTTACCATTGCAGACCTCCCGTTCATAAGCATTCCATCGAACAGGTTATGTGCAGCCGTCCCCATTCCATTCGGCGAAAACGGCGTCAAAAGAAATAGCAACAAAGGGAAACACCAGTCCCCAACAAAGTGAGGCCTCACCTTCATTTTCATCTCCATCTTCATCTTCCCTACAAAGCCACCACTCTCTCTCACGGAACCCAGTCATTATGCCATTGGTCTAACCAGACCACAGTATACCGGTTCATAATTAGAGCAAGTATTGGGCACATGTAATATTATAGAAAACTTATATCTAGAATTAATCTGAACCACACGTTTGAAATATTTTTACTTGGTTCATCAAGGTCCAGAAGATACTTTCCCCACCTTAGACATTCCCTTCTTTTTCCGGTAGTTATGTGGCATCAAGTTTTAAAGGGTTTCTACCAATTAAGAGAAGGTTGAGTGAGCCCTTTGATGGCAATTCAAGTGCCATGGCTTTGCCAATTCCATGAGTGGAAGCAGTGACTATAGCCCTTGAACATAGTATTTGTCTCTCTCAGATTCTTTAGAGACCTTAGGAACATAACCCAAACCCACTTCACAAAACTAGCTCACACTTTTTTCTCTCATAAGGAGGGATGGAACTCTCAACAGGAGAGAGAAATTAGAACTCAAGGTTCTATCTCCTTGATCTTAGTTCAAGTCAAGATTTCATTCTCAACCTTCTTTCCACAACTATGATATTTAGGCACGCTCACCATGCAATTAACTTAGTGGTATTACAACCAAAATTTCCCAAATCATTCTAACCATCTTACAATTGTATGTATCCTTTTCAGTCTAATACCTGTTCACACCGACGCTCCCCCAACTCCTACACTCCAGCTCCTCCCCTATCAGTCTTTAACCAATATGACCATACCAAACATGGGTACCGAACCAATAGAAGGCACCACCATCACCCTCAATAATCAAACAACTCCAGGCTTCCAAGATGATTGCGTCAACCTGATCGGGAAAATGATCACCGACAGAGAGATAAAGTACAAAACCATCAAGAACTCGCTAATGGGAATGTGGGGCAATCCCAAGCACATTTCTATATCAGAGGTAGGAAGGAACAAAGTTCTTGTAAGTTTTAAAGACAGACGCATATGGAATAGGATCATAAAAAATGGTCCGTGGAACGTCAAAGGGTACCTGATGAATTTGCAGAGGCGGTTGTACGGAAAGGCAATACTGGACGTTAGCCATGATTTCATGGAGTTCTGGATACAAGTGCATGGGTTACCAATAGAGAAGCTGAATGCTGAAACAGCAAAGTGTATTGGCAACATGATTGGAATTGTTGGAGAGGTTGAAAACCCCATTAAGGAGGGAACCTTACAGAGGAACTTCCTAAGAATCAGAGTAGCGATCAACATCACTCAACCCCTCCAAACCGGTTTCTGGCTGAATAGAGGAGACAATCCCAAAACCTGGATAAGCTTCCGGTACGAGAGATTGATGGATAGCTATTGCTTTAAATGCGGTGTTATAGGCCACGAGAAGAAGAACTGTGACAAACCGGTAGCTATGGCATGTTGGGATACCACCAAGCCGAAATATGAAGCAAGATTAGCAGTGGATAGAGCTAGACCACTGTACACAACAAAGGAGGAAGAAGAAGACTGGGAACAACACCTCAGAGAGAACGACGAAGCGCGTGGAAGTCAGTCGCGAGGAGGCGAAGAAGGAAATAGCCAAAGCTCTGAAAACAACTACAATATCCAGCGGATAAAAGAAACGGTAGGAATAGAGACCCAATCAGGAGAAAGCAAAGAACAAAAAACTGAAGAAAAAGGCAGTGACAATATGTTTGACCTGAGAGAAGTTAGCCGACTGCCACAAGAAAGAGACACAGAGTACCGTGAAGCGAGCCTACTCATTCTCCTCGAATCAGTCATTCACAATCTGCAAAGAGTAAAAGGAAAAGGCATCATGAGAGAAGAAGAAGCTTCCAAGTAAGAAGAAAGGGGCAGAGAAAGTAATCATGCATCCAAATCAAGAAAGAGACCAAGTTGAGCCTTCTAATTGGATGCAACCCAATCCAACGTGGGCTCAAGAAATAAGGAGGTATGAGATGCAGGTTCAGTAGAATGAAGAAAAAATAATGTCGATGAACCAGGCCCAAACATAAACAGCACTAATAATCCAAAAATCCATCAGATCTCCAATCACCTTATTCAAGCTTCAAAGCAGGCCACCAAGACCTTATCTGCCAATCTGAGAATCCACTCAATACCCAAACAAGCCAATGGAAGATGGGTAAGGAGCCAAAGACGGAAGGAGCATACGAAAATATTAGCCTCAAATGGGCCATGAGAGAAGAGGCAGACAATTGGGAAATGAAGAAAAACCAGAAGAAGAAGCAAGTACACAAGAATCAGGAGGGAGAAACTTACTATGTGGAGCTGGCTTCGGACGAAGAGAATGAAGAATCGGAAGCTAGTAACCAAGTTAACAAGGATCCAAAAATTTGGGAGGAGATTCTAAGCATAGGAATGCAACACAATCTGAAGATCAAGAGGAAAAGGGAAGTTACAGACACCAAAATTCTCGCTGAATTCAAGTGTAATGAAGATCAAGAGTCAAGAAATAGCAAGCGAAGCAGGATAGAAGCGGCTGAACATGACAACAATATGGACATGGAAGAGCAAGAACCAACACTCGAGGCTGAGGAGGCGGGCCTAAACATGCCCCCACCCCAGCCATGATTGTCCTAAGTTGGAACTATCGAGGCATGGTGATAGCCCCGACGACTTCTGAATTAAAGAATTTGTGCAAAAAGCACAAGCCAACCATAGTTTACTATTATGTAGAGAAGAAAATGTAAAGAAATATGCTAGAAAGTTGCAGTTTAAAAATAGCTTTTGTGTAGAACTCCGGAGCTTGTCCGGCGGTCTATGTCTACTATGGAATGAAAATATCAATGTTTCTATTTACTCTTGGTGCCAAAACTACATCATTGCAAATATTAAAAGCTACAACAACCCAGATTGGAAATATGGATTTATCTATGGCAATTCTGTTTTCAAACAGAGAAGGAAGACATGGCAAGCATTGGTGGAATCAAATGACTTGGAGGAGGAACCAAGCTGTCTCATAGGTGATTTTAATGACATCCTTTGTCAAGAAAAGAAGGTAGGTAAACACCCCAAGCCATGCATCCAAATAGAGGTATTCAAGAATTTGGTGAATAAAAAGAATCTCATGGATTTAGAATTGAAGGGCAACAAATTCACCTGGTTTAGCAACCCGAGAGAGGGGCTTGTGACTAGAGAGCAACCTGATAGAGCTATGGTGAATTGAAAATGGAGGCAAGCCTTCAGCAATGCTAGCCTCACGGCCTTAACGGAAATTACGTCAGACCACTGTCCTCTTATTTTCAACCTGAAACCGAACATGAATGTTCCAAGGCAATTCAAATATGAGGCGTACTGGGATGACAAGGAGGAATGTAAAGAAGTGGTATCAAAAGGATGGAAAACCGAAGACCAAGAAGGAGGATATTGGAGCACATGCGTAAATAAAAGAAGCAAATGTATTAAAGAACTCAAGGAATGGAATAAGATATGCTTTAAGAGAGCGAACAAGGAAATTATGAAATGGCAACTCAAGATTCAACACCTTCAAAATCTTTCCACAATTACCAAGAAAAAAATCAAAGAACTGTGGAAACAGGAAGAGAAGTATTGGGCTCAAAGAGCAAAGGTCAAATGGCTCAAATGGGTGTTGGGTTTTTTTCTCTCCTTTGTGAGGCCCAAGCCCAACATTTTGGGGGTGTATTCTTGCACCCTAGTGTCACAACTCTAATTCAGTTTTTGGAGGTTTTTTGAGAGAGAGAATAGCCACCAAGTGAGAGAGAAGAGGGAAAAACAGAATTATCGTTTTTGCCCAAAGCAGTAAATTTCAAATAGCAGTTTCTCAGTTGTTCACCGTTGGATCGGCTTGAAATTTAAACTGCATGTTCTTATCATCTTGTTCTTCATTCTGGACGGTGGAGATGTTGATTGGAGGTTTTCAGTAGGAGAAATTGGTTTCGCAAGAGAGAAATTAGGTTTCCCGTTTTTACACAGAGCAGCAATTTTGGAACGGCAGTTTCTCCTTCTTTCACCGTTGGATCGACGTGAAATTTGAACTGTCGATTCTTTACATCTTGTTCTGCATTCTGAACGGTGGAGATTTTAATTTGAGCTCTGAAGAGAGAGAAATTGGCTTCGACATCAGCTCTGTTTTTTGGATATATTTCATCTTCTTGCCTATTACTTGTAAGCTTTGGTGCATTGATATTTTGGCTGGTTATTTGCACATTTTTGTGCTTTATTTGAGGCTCTCTTGTACCTTATTTGATTATAGTGGAGCTATTTCATTGGTCTGGACGACCCGTGGTTTTTACCTCTCACGTTGAGGGGGTTTTCCACGTTAAAATCTCGGTGTGTTCTTATTATTGCTTTACTTGCTATATTTACTTGTTATAGTTGCTGCCATATTGTGTTGTGAGTGCTTCCATATTGTTCTTGTGTTGGACATTGTTGTCGTTTCCGCTGCTAGGCCTTTCATACTGGCATCAAAGCTTATTGGTATTTTTCTGGGCTTGTGATTCTGTGAACAATAGAAGCTAATACTAATACTAGTAGGATGATCACTCTTAATGGTCCTAATTATGATTTATGGAAGTCAAAGATGGAAGATTTGCTTTATGTCAAAAATTTTCATCAAACAGTTTTTGGTACAGAGAAGCCTAATGATAAGTCTGATGATGATTGGACTTTGTTGCATAGACAAGTCTGTGGATATATTAGGCAGTGAGTTGACGATAATGTGTTGAACCATATTATTGGAGAGACACATGCTCGGACCCTTTGGATTAAACTTGAACAGTTGTATGCTCGGAAAACTGGGAATAACAAGATGTTTTTGATCAAGCAGTTGTTGGCTTTGAAGTATACAGATGGGACATCAATGACAGATCACTTGAACAATTTTCAAGGAATTATGAATCTGTTATCTTCCATGGGTATCAAGTTTGATGAAGAGGTTCAAGGATTGTTACTTCTTGGCTCTTTACCAGACTCGTGGGAAATTCTCAGAATGTCATTGTCCAATTCTGCTCCTGATGGTGTAATCTCTATGGATCTTGCCAAGAGCAGTGTTTTGAATGAAGAGATGAGAAGAAAGTCACAAGGTACATTGACTACACATTCAGATGTTCTTGTTTCTGAGTCTAGGGGGAGAAGCAAAAGTCGAGGTCCTAAAAGTAGAGATCAAAGTAGAAGTAAGTCTCAAGGAAAGTATAAGAATATTGAGTGTCATCATTGTGGTCAAAAGGGACATGTGAAGAGATTTTGTTGGCAGCTAAAGAAGGAGAAAGCCAAGGCAAGTAAAGACAAGAGCATAAATAAAGATGATGGTAACAAGGAAGACAAGGTTAATGTAACTCATGATGATTTTCTTGTTGTTGAGGAGTTTGAATCTGTTAACCTTGTTGATAATAGCACTAGTTGGGTGATTGATAGCGGTGCTTCTATTCATGTTACATCTAGGAGGGATTTGTTTACATCTTATACTCCTGGTGATTTTGGTGACGTGAAAATGGCTCATCAAGGTGTTGCAAAATGTGTTGGTGTTAGACATGTTTGCTTAGAAATCTCCAACGGTACCAAGTTGACTTTGAAGCGTGTAAAGCATGTTCCAGATATTCGGTTGAACTTACTTTCTGTTGGTAAGTTGTGTGATGAAGACTTGGATAGCTCATTTTCTCGTGATAGCTGGAAGCTCACCAAGAGTTCCATGGTTGTTGCTAGAGGTACAAGACACTCTACTCTTTATTTAACTCAAGCAAAGATTGTGAAAGATGTTGTTAATGCTGCTGAGTTTGTTGATGAAACTGATTTATGGCATAAGAGATTATGTCATATGAGTGAGAAGGGTATGAATATGTTATCCAAGATGAATCTTTTATCTGGTTGTAAGGTTGCTTTGCAAAAGTGCAATCATTGTTTTGCTGGAAAACAAAACAGGGTTTCTTTTAAGAGTTATCTACCTTCAAGGAAGCCGGAGATACTTGACTTGGTGCATTCTGATGTATGTGGGCCGATGAAGACAAGAACACTTGGAG
>NC_029772.3:11861576-11881651 GCF_000817695.3 Arachis duranensis | reverse complement strand
TCTTGAACCGGACACCATGTGTTCCCTTGCAATTTGAAGTGCCAAAGAAGGTATGGTCAGGTAAAGATGTTTCTTATGATCATTTAAGAGTCTTTGGATATAAAGCTTTTGTTTATATTCCCAAAGATGAGAGATCTAAGTTTGATGTAAAGACTAGGCAGTGTATTTTTATTGGCTATGGCATGGATGAGTTTGGTTACAGGTTTTATGATCCTGTTAACAAGAAAGTGATTCGGAGTAGAGATGTTGTCTTTGTTGAAGACCAAACATTGAAGGATGTTGATCATGCGGAGAAGCCAATGGTTCAGCCTAGTGATGATTTTTCTGACTTGGATATTATTCCCTCTATGTCTATGGTAGAAGATGGTAGAGTTGAAGCTCAAAATAATGAGCATGATACAAGTGCAGGTGAAGATGGAACAGTTGATCCGATACTTGATGAAGTTGGTGATGATGAGCAAGATGAACAACCAGCTTTAAAAATTCTAATTATATTCCACGGATAAATATCATACGATTCTCTATCATTTTTTCTTTTCATATTTTCAAAAGGGGCACAACAACTTTCCATGATTGATTTTTCTTGCTACGTTTTTGTTCTGTCTATGTCTTGAATGCTTTGGAGAGGCTGTTGAAGATGAAAGCAAAGCTCAATGGCTTGAAGCTATGCAAGAAGAAATGAAGTCCTTGCTTGAGAATGATACCTATGAGTTGGTGAAGCTACCGAAGAGTATGCGAGTTTTGAAGAACAAATGGGTATTTAGAATCAAAAATGAAGAACACAATTCTAAGCCTCGGTATAAGGCTAGATTGGTTGTTAGAGGTTTTAGCTAGAGAAAAGGTGTTGATTATGAGGAGATCTTTTCTCCTGTTGTGAGGATGTCATCCATTCGTACTGTGCTTGGATTAGCAGCATCTCTTGATTTGGAGATTGAGCAAATGGATGTGAAGACAGCTTTTCTTCATGGTGATTTAGATAAGGAGATCTACATGGAGCAATCGGAGGGCTTTGTTGTTAAAGGAAAGGAAGATTTTGTGTGCAAGCTTAAGAAGAGTCTTTATGGGTTGAAGCAAGCTCCAGGACAGTGGTACAAGAAGTTTGAATCTGTTATGTGGGAGCATGGTTACCGTAAGACTTCAGATCATTGTGTATTTGTGCAAAAATTTTCTGATGATGATTTTATCATTCTTTTGCTTTATGTGGATGATATTTTGATTGTGGGTAAGAATGCTTTGAGGATTAATGAGTTGAAAAAATAGTTGAGCAAGTTCTTTGCTATGAAGGACTTGGGTCCTGCCAAACAGATTTTGGGCATGACTATTACTCGTTATAGAGATTCCAAGAAGCTTTATTTGTCACAGGAAAAGTACATAAAGAAGGTGCTTCAAAAGTTTGGCATGAATGATGCCAAATGTGTTGCTAGTTCTTTTGCTCCTCATTTTAAGTTGAGTACCAAGCAGTGTCCAACCACTGATGAGGAGAAACAAGCAATGGATGAAATTCCTTATGCCTCACCTGTTGGAAGCTTGATGTATGCTATGGTGTGTACTAGACCAGACATTGCTCATGTGGTTGATACAGTGAGTCGTTTTTTCTCTAATCCAGGTAAAGAACATTGGAATGCTGTTAAATGGATTATGAGATATCTCAAAGGTACAACTAACTTGAGCTTGAGTTTTGGTGGTGAGAAACCTTTGCTAGTTAGCTTTACTGATGCAGACATGGCAGGAGATATTGATTCTCGAAAGTCTACTTTAGGTTATTTGGTCAAGTTTGCAGGGGGAGCTATTTCATGGCAGTCAAGGCTACAAAAGTGTGTTGCACTTTCTACCACAGAGGCAGAGTTTATTGCAGCAACTGAAGCATGTAAAGAGTTGTTGTGGATGAAGAAGTTTCTTGCAGCACTTGGTTTCAAGCAAGATCGTTATGTGTTGTTGTGTGATAGCCAAAGTGCTATTCATCTTGCCAAGAATTCTACTTTTCATTCAAGATCTAAACACATTGATGTTAGGTATCACTGGATACGGGATGTGTTAGATTCCAAGTTGTTGGAACTTGAGAAAGTTCACACTGATGACAATGGTGCTGATATGATGACAAAAGCATTGTCAAGAGAAAAGTTTGAAACATGTTGTTTGATCGTCGGAATGGCGAGGGCCTCCACCTAGTCGAGAAGGGGGAGATTTGTTGGGTTTTTTTCTCTCCTTTGTGAGGCCCAAGCCCAACATTTTGGGGGTATACTCTTGCACCCTAGTGTCACAACCCTAATTCAGTTTTTTGAGGTTTTTTGAGAGAGAGAGAGAATAGCCACCAAGTGAGAGAGAAGAGGAAAAAATAGAATTCTCGTTTTTGCCCAAAGCAGTAAATTTCAAATGACAGTTTCTCAGTTGTTCACCGTTGGATCAGCTTGAAATTTAAACTGCATGTTCCTATCATCTTGTTTTTCATTATGGTCGGTGGAGATATTGATTGGAGATTTGCAGTAGGAGAAATTGGTTTCGCAAGAGAGAAATTAGGTTTCCCGTTTTTACACAGAGCAGCAATCTTGGAACGGCAGTTTCTCATTCTTTTACCGTTGGATCGATGTGAAATTTGAACTGTAGATTCTTCACATCTTGTTCTTCATTCGGAACGGTGGAGATTTTAATTGGAGGTCTGAAGAGAGAGAAATTGGCTTCGACATCAGCTCTATTTTTTGGGTATATTTCATCTTCTTGCCTATTACTTGTAAGCTTTGGTGCATTGATGTTTTGGCTGATTATTTGCACATTTTTGTGCTTTGTTTGAGGCTCTCTTGTACCTCATTTGATTATAGTGGAGCTATTTCATTGGTCTGGATGACCCGTGGTTTTTACCTCTCACATTGAGGGGGTTTTCCACGTTAAAATCTCAGTGTGTTCTTGTTATTGCTTTACTTGCTATATTTGCTTGTTATAGTTGCTGCCATATTGTGTTGTGAGTGCTTCCATATTGTTCTTGTGTTGGACATTATTGTCGTTTCCGCTGCTAGGCTCTTTCAATGGGGAGATCGAAACACAGCCTTCTTTCACGCCACTTCCTTACAGAGGAGAGACAAGAATCATATTGAAAGATTGAGAAATGCCGAGGGGAGATGGACGCAAGATCAAAAGGAGGTTATAAGGCTCATAGAGGACCACTACACCAAGTTTTTTACCTCTAATGGTTACACTAATATGACCGATTCCACCAAGGCTATTCCCAAAAGAGTAATGGAGGAAATGAATGAAAAGCTACTGGAAGAAGTCTCAGAGGAGGAAATTGCAGCGTTCAGTATGGATGGGGCCAGAGCACCAGGTCTGGATGGTCTAAGTAGTCAATTCTACCAAAAGCATTGGAATATCATTCAGAAAGATGTTTGTGCAGTGGTTAAGAATTTTTCGATGAGGGCTACCTCTCTAAGGAAATTGATGAAACTCAGGTAGTACTTATTCCAAAGACCAAACAAGCAAAGACATTGAACCAGCTGAGGCCCATAAGCTGTTGGAACTACATCTACAATTATAGCCAAGGTGATAGTGGCCAGGTTGAGAGGGATCATGGACAAGATTGTCCCCTATCCAAATAAAAAGAAGCCTCTCAAGACTTAGCCATCAAGCTTGACATGAACAAAGCATACGATAGGATGGAGTGGAGATTCATGGAAGAGGTCCTCAAGAGGCTCGGGTTTCACCAAAAGTGGATCAAGCTCGCCATAGAATGCATCAAAAGTGTGACATACAAGTTCAAGATTAATGGCACTTTATCAAAAGAAATAGTTCCATAAAGAGGATTAAGACAGGGAGACCTTCTTTTCCCTTATCTTTTCATTATTGCATCTGAGGTTTTCACAATCTTGATAAATAATGCTTTAAATAAAAAATAGATTTCAGGAATTAAATTAGCACCTAATGCACCAACCATAACACATTTATTGTTTGCTGATGATTGCATCATCTTTTCAGGAGCTAAAGAGGATGAGATTTTCCAATTGATTCAAATCATTGACCTATACACCTTGGCTTCTGGTCAAGTGATCAACTTGAAAAAATCAGGAATAACCTTTGGCAACCAAATTCCAATACAAACTAGAGTCAATATAGAAGAAATCTTGAACATTCCATCCTAGGACAACCCAGGTAAATATTCAAGGCTCCCGGCACAATGGGGAAGAGCAAAAAGCAAGTCCTTATAATGGATCATGGAGAAAGTGGAAGAAAAGATTGAGGGGTGGAAGGAAAATCTTCTAAACCAAGTTGGAAAGGAGGTCCTAATCAAAGCAGTTATACAAGCGATACCAACCTACGCCATGATCATTCTTATATTTTCGAAATCGTTCTGCAATAAATTGAATGCTAAAATGGTGAAGTTCTGGTGGAGGAACCAAGGAAAAGAAAGAGGAGTGCATTGAAAAGCTTGCCAAAATTATGTAAGAGCAAAAAAGAGGGAGGCTTGGGGTTCAAGTAATTTTATCATCAAAATATTGCTCAGTTGGCGAAACAAGCATGGAGAATAATAAAAAATTCGGAAGCCATTTGGATGCAAATACTTAAAACCATATACTTTTCAAATTGCAAATTTTGGGAAGCGCATAAGCACCGAAATGGATCTTGGGTGTGGAATAGTATATTGCAGGGAAGAGATCTATTGGAAAATAAAGGTAAATAGAGCTTAGGTAAAGGAAGCAAAGTTAGAGTGTGGGATGACAATTGAATTCATGGTATCAACAAACCTCTCAAAAAAGGATGCAATGACAACCAAAAAGTGGAAGAGTTTATCACCAACTCTAGATCATGTGACAAAGCAAAAATTCGAATGAGTTTTCCCCCAACTATGGGAAAACATGATAGTTCAGACTCCAATTAGCAAAACCTCAGATTCAAATAAGCTTATTTGGCCGTACAGGAAAGATGGAGCATATTCAACAAAAATAGGGTACTATGCGGCAAAACAAGAAGAGAAAGAAAAAAAATTCAAAGACAACCCCTTGACAAGCAACTCAATGGAGGAACTATGGCGAGGGATATGGAATATGAAGGTTACACAGAAAATTAAAATGTTTATTTGGAAGGCTGCACATAATATAATACCAATAAGGGCAAACTTATTGAGAAAAAAAAAGCTTATGAATTCTAATATTTGCACAATTTGCTTACAGGAAGAAGAGACCAGCGAACATGCCCTGCTTTTATGCGACTGGACAAGAGCGGTGTGGTTTAGTTCTCAGCCACAATGCATCCCCTCGAAGGAGAACGTAAAGTCAATAGGAGACTGGCTCCAGCAGATGTACAAGAATGGTAAGACAGCAGACAGAGCAGAATAGACTCAAAATTGGAGCAGAATTTGCATCATTTTGTGGTCAATATGGAAGGCAAAAAATATGCAAGTTTACAACTACATAGAACCTAACCCAGAACTAGTTATTAACCAAGAAAGAAAACTTGAACAAAAGTACAGTAGCCATACAGAGGAATTCAACAACAAAGTAATGGAACCAAGCATAAGAAGCAAAGTACCTGTTAAATGGAGACCTCCACCACAGGACTGGCTCAAGTTGAATACATATGCGACCTTCTCAGACGATACCAAAACAGGTGCAACAACTACAGTGATCAGAGACTACCAAGGGAACATGCTAGGAGGAACAGTTAACAAAATCATAGCTCGATCAACACTGTCAGCAGAAGCACAAGCGATTAGAGAAGCTATAATTCTGGCCAACAACCTAGGAATTCAAAAAGCTACCATTGAACAATCAATTACTAGTTCAAACTCTCAAAACAAGAAGTACAATTTGGGAGGTAGATCCAATAATCCAGGACATCAGAACAATCCAAAGAAAAATGTCAAATTGTGGTTTTACTGGATGTCTCGTGAGGGAAACAAGATGGCGCACTGGTGCGAGATTTATAACCCACAAACTAACCGGCAAGTGCACCGGGTCGTACCAAGTAATACCTCAGGTGAGTGAGGGTCGACCCCACGAGGATTTATGGACTAAGAAACAATGGTTAAATGATTTACTTAGTTAGGCAAGCAGAAAATGGTTTTGAGATGTTCAAAAGGTTTAAAAAGTGACTTCCAAATATCAGAAGGCAGGCACGCAAGTAATTAAGTTGAAAATAAAATATGGGAGAAAACAGTTAAGGCTTCGGAGTTATATATTTTCCTGATTGACTTTTCTTATTAACTATTTTAATCATGCAAGATTTAATTCATGGCAAACTATTTATGACTAGACCCTAATTTCTTAGACCTTCCTAGTCTCCTCTAAAATTCATCAACTGCCAATTCCTTGGTAAATTAATTCCAATTAGATGGTGATGATCAAATTCTAGTTTATATGCCACAAGAATCCTAATTATCTAAATAAAGGGAATTATATGTCACGTATCCAGTTAAATATAAACAATTAGTCAGGATAATATGTTTTCGAGCTGTTGTTCAAGTAAAGAGCTTTTCCAAGTTATACAAGAACTCAATTAGAACATGGGTCATACTTCCGTTCCACCCAAATTCATAAAATAAGAACGAAAACAATTGTTGAAATATAAATCAAAACAAGAATTAAAACAGAAAAATAATAGTATCAATCCATACAATAGACAGAGCTCCTAACCTTAACAGTGGAGGTTTAGTTGCTCATGGAATGCGGAATGTAAATTGGTATAGAATTTCCTAATGGAATCCTCCTGGAATCACTCTAAAGAAGAAAAGTTTCTCCTTTTTATAACTAATCCTAATTAATTTAAAATCTAATATCTAAAATTAAGATAATATCTTTTCCTATTTTTAAATTCAAATTTGAATCAGAATCAATTAAATAATCCACGCCTTGTAACGTGGGGACCACTTGGCTTCACCGGATCTGCGCCTAACTTGGCAGAAAGCTGCGCCTTACTTGAGTGCCAAAATGGGGCCCAGAAATCGCCCCCAGCATTTTCTGCGTTCTCTGCACGTGGTGTATGTCACGCGTACACGTCGATGGTCTATTCTGCATGTCATGCATATGTGTCAGGTACGCGCACGCGTCACTGCACAAATCTTCAATTCACGCGTACGCGTCGGGTACGCGCACGCATCGCCATGGAAAGCTCCAAATCACGCGCACGCGTCAGGTACACGTGCGCGTCGCTCCTCGCTGATAATCTCCTTTAGTTTTTGTGCTCCTTCCATTTGTGCAAGCTTCCTCTCCATCAAATCTAGCCAAATGTTACCTAAAATAAATAAAATTGTACGAGACTTAAAATAGCATCCATAGTGGCTGAAAGATAATTAATTCTCGATTAAACTCAATAATTTAAATGCAAATTCACTAAGAAAAGATAAAAAAGATGCTCACGCATCACGCACACACTGGCACAATTAAATCACCAGAACCAGCTTCTCAATTCATGGACTACTAATCCCCAAGCTCAGGTAGCAGACATCATTAAAAGGGAGAAGTCGGGGATCCCCCATTTTAGTCTCGTCCAATCTTTTTTATTGCAACCCAGCGATGAGATCAGAAGCCACATGCCAGCGTTGAAAATAGAGTTCTCGAGTCTCATTGTTCTGTAATCAAGGGTGGAACTCGCAGTCATGGGCATGTAATGCTCATCCATGAGCTTAGATTGTCATTGGAACCCGAGAACCCTTGTACCTACCCAAAGCAATGCATCTCCTTTGGAATTGCGTCCTTCTCCCTGACAGGCGAGCCATCTCCTTCATCCTGCACCGCCGTAGCCAAAACAGCAACACCCATCTTCCTTCATCATCGCCGAAACAGCAATGATTCACCATTGTTACCATCTCAGAATCAGCTATAGAGAGAGAGTGGAAGAATTTGGAGAGTGAGCGTAGTTGATGTGGGAGGCACATATTGAAAATTGAATGGGAAGTGGGCATGGTTGTACGGGAGGCACAAATTGAAAAATGAACGAAGGTAAGAGGGAGACATAGTTTGATTAGGGAGATTGGGTTTGGGTGGGTTTTGGGTTTTGGATCCTTTTCAGTGTGGGCCGGGTTTGCTCAGTTCTCACCATGTCCAAAAAAAAAAAGATGAACCGTATGAAGAAATCAACCAACTCCATTGTTGCTAATGAACTATAGATCATATTTTGGATTTGAGTCTCATCTAATGTAACTTGACCAACAATTATTTTTTTTCCATTTTTATCCTATATGGTGCAATAATTGGATACTAATTACATAATATGAATAGGTTGGTCAATAGTGGTCAACAGTAGAACAATGCAAGAACGAGTGAGGAACACATTATGAGAAACTAGAAAGCACCACAAGTTACACACATTTAAGTGAAAAGAGTTTATTGTAGCCACTAGCTAGAATATGATCTATAGTTCAATTTTGTAATCATTATTACCAACAACTTTGTTGATATTTGTAATAACATCTATGCTCTTATGCTAACGACACACATTTTGATTATCATTAGGATAAAGTATTATTTTAATCTTTAATGTTTAAGTCAAATCTTAATTTAAATATTCTATTTCAGGGTAAAGTATTACCAAGAGTTTTGTTGATTTTTTATAATCATTCTATTTTTTACATTCTATTATTTTCAACTGGTTTAGTTAGTTAATTGATTGTTTAACCAATTTATTACTGACTATTTTTTTTAACCAAATTGATTCAATGACTAATTTTTGGTTAATTGGATAAAAATTCTCGGTTCGTTTCTTAGAACATTGTTAATTCATATCAACCAAATTTATTACAAGAAGGCGACTTTCAATAAAAATGCTAAAAAATGGTAATGCTAAAGAGACAAAAAAAACTGCCATAACTTTCTTTATTTAGCATTCATTAATTATTGCAACAATTAATGAATGCTAAACAAGATAAGTTATGGCTGTTTGGCTAATTTTCTTTGGTTATCAAACATTTCTGCTAAAATAAAAGAGGGAGGGGTTTATGTCATGCGTGAATCCTGTATTTGTTCATCACACTATCTCTATCAACCAAATTTATTAGTTTTTTTTAAACAAAAGGCTCAACACAATACGATGGAGCAGCTAAAAAGTACAAAATTACTAGGTAACAAAACAGAAAATTAAACTGTAGTCATCTCCGTAATTACCAACACCCGATCAATGTGATTGCACGATTGGCCCCTAAATCAAGTAAACTTACGGTCATTCAGTTCTGAATCCACCACTTTCATATCCTGATCCTGTATCCAGTTTTTAAAATCTTACTGTACTGGCTCCTTTCCTCTCATCCACTATCACAACCTCATTAAAGTCACCCATGTAGCAAATTGGGACTTGACGTAACACAGAGATAAACCTATACTCTTCTCACATAGTCAGTATGTCCTCTCTGGCATGTGCACCATATACCAAGCAAAACGCACAATTGAAACTATTATTCATCAACACCTCTTCCACACACAACCATCTCTCTTTTTTATAACAATTACTCGACTTAAATATTATGTCGTCCCATATCAACAATAAACCTCTAGAAGCACCATCCGATCCCACAAATTCTCAATCCACCGCATTATTTTCCCAAATTTGCACTACATCAAACTTAGTCACCATCTTTTTCTCTATTTTTATCAATTCTAACATGTTTACCTTATTTTTTCTCTTAAAATTTTCACCATTCCCAACTTTTTGAAACCCCCTAAACCCCTTACATTCTAACAACTGTAAATCATTTAAACACTGTATAGCATACCTTATTTCGATTTTTAGGACGACTTCTTCTTGCTTTCTCCTTTTATTTTGTTGACTCCTTTTCTGTGCACTCGCTTCATTCTGAGCTTGAAGAATAGCCATAATGTCTTCTTCCTCATCATGAAGAATAGCTCCTAATTCTATTTCCGAATCCCAAGCCACTCTATTTTCACCCAAATCGTCTTTCCAACTTTCTCCTTGCTTTTTCTATATCTAGCTAACTATTTGCATCTTTTCCAGACCTCTAAAGTCCTCCAAGTTCCTTAAATCCCCTACCTCTTCAAAGCAATTTTCTTTCATCATTGAATTTTCAGCCCCTACATATGATTCTTCAGCTTCAACATTCCTCATCCTGCTTGGAGCAATGTTCATCTTCACACTCCCGTTCAGCCTATTTGCAGTGGCACAGGGCCACAGGTACCATTCAAACTCCTTATCTCCTTCCTAATATTTCCCTTGCTGTATTGTCACTATTTATGTGAGCATCTGTACCAGCCTCAACGAGCATCATGGCCATCTTCTCATTAGAATATTGCTGCATTCCTAACGCATATCTTTTTTGCTCTATTGTTCCCCGCACCTTCGACAGACCCTAACCCAGCGCAGACTGGTTCAGTAGTGACTCCATGAGGTTCTCGCTCTCCACTACACACCACACCAGCGTACTCTATCCGGAACTCCACACAGTCACTGTCACTGCCTGTTGGTCTTTTCGCCCCTTTCACTACCTCTCCCTAACTAGTCCCATTGGCCCTACATTAAGTCGCGAACTCCACATCTCCTACACAAAGACCTGACCCTTTGACCCTCCTCCCCCTCGATGGCGAAGTACCTCTATCACATGTCCCCGCGACAGCCACTAACACAGTCTTATGGAGACGCACAACTAAGTACTCATCGTCGCATGTCACTACAATAGCACCGTCATTGCGTCTAAAAGACTGAAACCATGCCCCTCAACAAGAACAAGAAAAAGGCAGAGAATAGTATTTAAAAAATGATAAATATGTATTGAAGTTATGTTTTACATGATACAAGAGTCATGCTATTTATAGAGATATTACCAACTAACTTCATAAATATTCATCTACTAACTACAAATCCTCAACTACTTATTAAATATATTTTATGTTGTTATATGTGAGGGCTAATGGAAATTGGTTTAATATACTCCCGCAAGCTGGAGGATGGTATACGTCAAGAATTCCCAGCTTGGATAAGTTGGTGTAGAAAGGCTTAGTTGGAAGTGGCTTAGTAAAAATATCTACAAGTTGGCCAGAGGAAGGGACTGGCAGTAACTTTATTATTCTAGCCTGTGCCTTTTGATGCACCAGATGACAATCAACTTCCAAATGCTTGGTACGCTCGTGAAAAATTGGATTGGCAGCTATATGAAGAGAACTCTGATTATCGCAGAACAAAATAGGTGGTCTATCACAAGAAACATGAAGGAAACCCAATAAATTCAATATCCATAAGAGTTCATAGGTGGTATTAACAAGAGCATAATACTCTGCTTCAGTTGATGAGCGTGCAACAGTGGCTTGTTTCTTTGTTTTTCAGGAAATAAGGGACTCTCCTAGAAAAAAGCAGTAGCAGTCAAAGATCGATGTGTATTTGGACACCTGGCCCAATCAGAATCACTAAAACCAGAAATATGAAGGGATGAACTCCTGGGAAAGAAAAGCACTCTTCCTGGGCTGTTCTTTTACAAAGAACACGCAGAGCTACCTTATAGTGGTTCTGAGTTGGGGTGGCCATGAATTGACTCAACTATTGGGTAGCATAAGTAATATCTGGCCGAGTGGTGGTTAAATAGATGAGCCGACCAACCAACCATCGATAAATAAAAGGAACTTGCAGCAGGTAGGCGTGTTCGCGGTGCGGTTTGGTTCGATTTTTGAGGAAAAAGTCATTTGATTCGATCATCTAATTAAAATACGATTTAGTTTGGTTCGAATTTTTTATCGAAGCCATCCGAACCAAACCAAACCAATTAAAATCGATTTGGTTTGGTTCGGTTTGTTCGGTTTTTTCAATTAATTCAAAAAAATACTACCATACTATTTCACAAAGTTATAAAATTGAAATCGACCAACACAAATACACAATAGCTAACAAAGTCTTAGTCTAATGAAATTTAATGACAAAAAGAATTCAAGTAAGAAAGTGCAACATCATTTGAACTAGCATTATCAACAGTGATAAAAAAACCCGTGATATCCCGCAACTCAACAAACATCTCTCAATTTTCCTACCAATTGTTTTCCCCTTGTGATTCTTGATAACACAAAAATTCAAGATTCTTTTTTGCAGTTTCCAATTAGCATCAATGTAATGAGCAGTAAGGCAAAGGTAGTTCAAGTTTTGCATAGATGACCAACAATCAGTTGTCAAACAAATATTTTGATTTGGTTGATTAAAAACAGACTTCAACTTAATTTTTTCATTTAAATAAAGCTTCCAACAATCCCTAGCAACTGTGAGCCTTCCAGGAACTGGAAACTTTGGTTGCAAACAACTCGTATAATAACGAAAACCCTCCCCCTCAACATGCAAAAAAGGCAATTCATCCAGAATAATCATTCTAGTAAGCGCTTGTCTACAACGATCAACATCAAAAGACACGGCAGAAAGTGAACTACCTATTCCTTTCCTATCATCTTTTATCGCATCTTGAAAAAAAAAGAATCTTTTGGGTAGGATCTAATGCCTCCTTTGGAAATTTTTTGCATTGCAACAACAAGTGATTTTTCATGTTACTGGTGCCATTTTTATGTGTATCACAAGCATAACTAGCCCACACCAATTACATTTAGCTCCAGGGTACTGTGGATTACTAATTTCATCTTTAGTAAAGAGATTGTTGGCTTGAAGCAAGCTATGGTCATCTTGTAAATCTCAGTCAGGCAGATTCAAATGGTTATGGAGTTTTGATAATTAAAATATAAATAAACATAAAATAAAGATAGAGATACTTATGTAATTCATTGGTGGAAATTTCAGATAAGCGTATGGAGATGCGTTATTTCTTTTGAATCTCTGCTTTCCTACTGCCTTCATCCAATCATTCATACTCCTTTCTATGGCAAGCTGTATGTTGGGTGTCACCGTTGTCAATGACTACTTCCCGTCCTCTCAGTGAAAATGGTCCTCTACGGTTTCTATACGGCTAATCAACTGTCGGATTTCTCGTCTCGGATGAAAAATACCATGCACAGATATCGTATGGCTAATCAGCTATTGGTTCTCGATCGTGTAGGAATAGGATTTACTATCCTTTTACGTCTGTCACCACACCCTACAGTCGCAAGTTTGAAACTCATCACAGTCATCCCATCCCAGATCCTACTCGGAATACCACAGATAAGGTTTAGACTTTCAAGATCTCAGGAATGCTGCCAATGGATTCTAGCTTATACGATGAAGGTTCTAATATCAGATTCAGATGCCCCATTGTCAGAAGAGAGTCGATGTGAATCGTTGATTAGAAACCCAAGAGATATACATTCAAGCTTATTTTCATGTAGAATGGAAGTGGTTGTCAATCACGCGTTCATGAGTGAGAATGGTGATGAGTGTCACATAATCATCACATTCATCATGTTCTTGTGTGCGAATGAATATCTTAGAATAAGAATAAGCATGAATTGAATAGAAGAACAATAGTACTTTGCATTAATATTCGAGGAACAGCAGAGTTCCACACCTTAATCTATGGTGTGTAGAGACTCCACCGTTGAAAATATATAAGAACAAGGTCTAGGCATGGCCGTGAGGCCAACCCCCAAAACGTGATCAAGAGATCAAAAGATGATCAAAATATGTCTAATACAATAGTAAAAGGTCCTATTTATACTAGACTAGTTACTAGGGTTTACAGAAATAAGTAAATGATGCAAAAATTCACTTTCGGGCCCACTTGGTGTGTGCTTGGGCTGAGCATTGAAGCTTTCACGTGTAGAGACTTCTCTTGGAGTTAAACGCCAGTTTGTAATTTGTTTCTGGTGTTTGACTCTAGCTTGCAACTTGTTTCTAGCGTTTAACGCTAGAATAAGGCAGAAAGCTGGCGTTGAACGCCAGTTAGCATCGTCTAAACTCGGGCAAAGTATGGACTATTATATATTGCTGGAAAGCCCTGGATGTATAATTTCCAACGCAATTGAGAGTGCGCCATTTGGACTTTTGTAGCTCCAAAAATTCCATTTCGAGTGCAGGGAGGTCAGAATCCAACAACATCAGCAGTCCTTTTTCAGCCTCTGAATCAGATTTTTACTCAGGTCTCTCAATTTCAGCCAGAAAATACCTGAAATCACAGAAAAACACACAAACTCATAGTAAAGTCTAGAAATGTGAATTTTTCTTAAAAACTAATAAAAATATACCAAAAAGTGAATAAAACATACTAAAAACTATGTAAAAATAATGCCAAAAAGCGTATAAATTATCCGCTCATCACAACACCAAACTTAAATTGTTGCTTGTCCCCAAGCAACTGAAAACAAAATAGGATAAAAAGAAGCGAATATACAATGAATCTCACAATATCAATGAAACTTAGTCCCAATTAGATGAGCGGGGCTAGTAGCTTTTTGCTTCTGAACAGTTTTGGCATCTCACTTTATCCTTTGAAATTCAGAATGATTGGCATCTATAGGAACTCAGAATGTTAGATAGTGTTATTGATTCTCCTAGTTTAGTATGTTGATTCTTGAACACAGTTACTTTATGAGTCTTGGCCGTGGCCCTAAGCACTTTGTTTTCCAGTATTACCACCGGATACATAAATGCCACAGACACATAACTGGGTGAACCTTTTCAGATTGTGACTCAGCTTTGCTAAAGTCCCCAGTTAGAGGTGTCCAGAGTTCTTAAGCACACTCTTTTTGCTTTGGATCACGACTTTAACCACTCAGTCTCAAGCTTTTCACTTGGACCTTCATGCCACAAGCACATGGTTAGGGACAGCTTGATTTTGCCGCTTAGGGTTGGATTTTATTTCCTTGGGCCCTCCTATCCACTGATGCTCAAAGCCTTGGATCCTTTTTACCCTTGCCTTTTGGTTTAAAGGGCTATTGGATTTTTCTGCTTGCTTTTTCTTTTTCTTTCTTTTTCTCTCTTTTTTTGCCACTTTTTTTTCAATATATGTTTTTTTCACTGCTTTTTCTTGCTTCAAGAATTAATTTCATGATTTTTCAGATCATCAATAACATTTTTCTTTGTTCATCATTCTTTCAAGAGCCAACAATTTTAACATTCATAAACTTTACTATAAAAAAATATGCACTGTTCAAGCATTCATTCAAAAAACAAAAAGTATTGCCACCACATCAAAATAATTAAACTAATTTCAAGATAACATTTGAAATTCAAGTACTTCTTGTTCTTTTGTAATTAGGCACATTTTTCATTTAAGAGAGGTGAATGATTCATGAAATTATTCATAGCTTTAAGGCATAGACACTAGACACTAATGATCATGTAATAAATACACAAAACATAGCCAAACATAAAGCTCAAAACCGAAAATAGAAAAATAAATAGACAAGGAGATTAAGGAATGAGTCCACCTTAGTGAGGGTGGCGTCTTCCTCTTGAAGAACCAATGGTGCTCTTGAGCTCCTCTATGTCTCTTCCTTGCCTTTGTTGCTCCTCCCTCATAGCTCTTTGATCTTCTCTAATTTCATGGAGAATGATGGAGTGCTTTTGGTGCTCCACCCTTAGTTGGTCTATGTTGTAACTCAAGCCTTCCAAAGAGGTATTGAGTTGCTCCCAATAGTTGTGTGGAGAAAAATACATCCCTTGAGGCATCTCAGGGATTTCTTGATGAGGGAATTCCTCATGCTTTTGTTGAGGTCCATGAGTGGGCTCCCTTATTTGCTCCATCCTTTTCTTAGTGATGGGCTTGTCCTCTTCAATGAGGATGTCTCCTTCTATGTCTATCCCAGCCAAATTGCATAGGTGACAAATGAGATGAGGAAAGGCTAACCTTGCCAAGGTGGATGACTTGTCAGCCACCTTGTAGAGTTCTAGAGGTATGATCTCATGAACTTCCACTTCCTCCCCAATCATGATACTATGGATTATGATGGCCCGATCTATAGTCACTTCAGATCGGTTGCTAGTAGCAATGATGGAGCGTTGGATGAACTCCAACCATCCTCTAGCCACGGGCTTAAGGTCCGGTCTTCTCAATTGAACCGAATTGCCTCTTGAGTCTCTTTTCCATTGAGCTCCTTCCACACATATGTCCATGAGGACTTGGTCCAACCTTTGATCAAAGTTGACCCTTCTAGTGTAGGGGCATGCGTTTTCTTGCATCATTGGCAAGTGGAACGCCAACCTTACATTTTCCGGACTGAAATCTAAGTATTTCCCCCGAATTATTGTAAGCTAATTCTTTGGATTCGGGTTCATACTTTGATCATGGTCCTTAGTGATCCATGCATTGGCATAGAACTCTTGAACCATTAAGATTCTGACTTGTTGAATGGGGTTGGTAAGAACTTCCCAACATCTTCTTCGGATTTCATGTCGGATCTCCGGATACTCATTTTTCTTGAGCATGAAAGGGACCTCAGGGATCACCTTCTTCTTGGCCACAACTTCATATAAGTGGTCTTGATGGACTTTTGAGATGAATTTCTCCATCTCCCATGACTCGAAGGTGGAAGCTTTTGTCTTTCCTTTTCTCTTTCTAGAGGTTTCTCCGGCCTTAGGTGCCATAAATGGTTATGGAAAAATAAAAAGTAATACTTTTACCACACCAAACTTAAAATGTTTGTTCATCCTCGAGCAAAGGAAGAAAGAAGGGCGGAGAAGAAGAAGAGATGGAGGGGGTTAAGTGGTTCGGCCAAGTAGGGGAAAAGTGTATAAGATGTGTGAAAATGAAGGAGTGAAGAGGTAAATTTATAGGAGAAGAGAGGGAGAGTGGCCGAATGGACTTGGGTGGGTTTGGGAGGGAAAAGTGTGTGAATTTGAAAGTGAGGTAGGTGGGGTTTTTGGGGAAGAGGGGTGGAGATGATTGGTGATGAGAATATAGGGAAGAGAATAGGATTTGATAGGTGAGTGCTATTTTTGGGTAGAGTGTTATAGAGATGTGTGAGGGGGAGAGAGAGAGGTGGGGTAGGTGGGGATCCTGTGGGGTCCACAGATTCTGAGGGGTCAATGATTTCTCATCCCTGCTCCAATTAGGCGTGTAAACGCCCTTAGTGTGCAATCCTAGCGTTTAACGCCAGACTGCTGCTTGTTTTTGGCGTTAAACGCCAGTTTTTATTCCTTTTCTGGCGTTAAATGCCAAGCTGCAACCTATTTCTGGCGTTTAACGCCAGTTTGTTGCTTCTTTCTGGCGTTTAATGCCAGTCTGGTGCTTCTTTCTGGCATTTAACGTCCAGAATGGTGCCAGACTGGGCGCTAAACGCCCATTCTGCTACCCTTACTGGCATTTAAACGCCAGTAAGTTTCTCTTTCAGGGTGTGCTATTTTTAATGCTGTTTTTGATTTTTCTATATTTTTTTGCAGTTATTTTTGTGACTCCACATGATCATCAACCTAAAAAAAAGAAAATAATATAGATAAATAAAATTTGGGTTGCCTCCCAACAAGCGCTTCTTTAATGTCAATAGCTTGACAGTGGGCTCTCATGGAGCCTCACAGATATTCAGAGCATTGTTGGGAGCTCCCAACACCAAACTTAGAGTTTGAATGTGGGGGTTCAACACCAAACTTAGAGTTTGACTGTGGGGGCTTTGTTTGACTCTGCATTGAGAGAAGCTTTTCTTGCTTCCTCTCCATGGTTACAGAGGGAGATCGTTGAGTTTTAAACACAAGGTAGTCCTCATTCAATTGAAGGATCAACTCTCCTCTGTCCACATCAATCACAACTTTTGCTGTGGCTAGGTAGGGTCTTCCAAGGATGATGGATTCATCCTCATCATTCCCAGTGTCTAGGATTATGAAATCAGCAGGGATGTAAAGGCCTTTGACCTTTACTAGCACGTCTTCTACCTGTCCATAAGCCTTTTTCATGGATTTGTCTGCCATCTCTAATGAGAATTTGGCAACCTGTACCTCAAAGTTTCCCAGTTTTTCCATTACAGAGAGTGGTATTAAGTTTATGCCTAGCCTCAGGTCACACAGAGCCTTCTCAAAGGTCATGGTGCCTATGGTACAAGGAATTAAGAATTTGCCAGGATCCTATTTCTTTTGAGGTAATGTCTGCCTAACCAAGTCCTTCAGTTCATTAGTGAGCAAGAGAGGTTCATCCACCCAAGTCTCATTACCAAATAACTTGGCATTCAGCTTCATGATTGCTCTAAGGTACTTAGTGACGAATGGATTTTTGACGGTTCAGAATTTCACTAATGAAATCTCGTTGTAAAGTATAGTTTCTAAACCAAGCAATAATCCTTTCATACAAAAATTTGTTTGTCACAAGTACAAACCCCTAAAATTAATAACCGAAGTATTTAAACCTCGGGTTGTTCTCCCTAGGATTTACAACAAAGTGTCTTATTATTGGTTGTGAGTTATTTTGGGGTTTTTGAGATTATAGACAAGAATTATAAATGGCAAGGGAAATAACCTAACAACTAATAAAGCTCTTGGCAAGATATGAGAACTAGAAGTCCTATCCTAGTTATCCTCCTCAATTGTGATAACAAATTATCCATTACTCCCACTTAGTTAACCTCTAACCATGTAGGAAAGTCAAGTGGATGAATCAATTTGATTTCTCAAGTCCTAATCAACTCCTAAAGGAAAGACTAGCATTAGAGATATTCAAATCAATTAGCAACTTCTAATTATCAATCAACAAAAGGATTAGATAACTTAAGAGTCACTAATTACTCAACCAAAGCCAAGAGGAACAAAAGCTACACTAAAATCCTACCAAGCATTTCATCAAACACTTGGAAGGCACAAAAGAAAAGCAAAGCAAATTAACAACAAGAAGAGAATCTAACAACAATTATTAAAAGAAATTAACAACAACAATCAAAAGAAACACAATTATTATGAATTACCTTGAATTGAATTGAAAGAAAGTAGAAGGAACAATACTAGATCTACAACAAAATATAAGAACAACATAAAAGAGATTACACCAAAAGAATAGGAGAAGAATGAATGTAACTACAAGGAATTGAGAAGATAGAAGTAGAAGAAGATGAATCTAAATCTAAATCTAAGAACTAAACCTAATCCTAATCCTAATTCTAGAGAGAAGTGAGAGCTTCTCTCTCTAGAAACTAGCTCTAACTACTTCTAAAACTAAACTATGACTAATGGTAGCTAACATGTGTTTCCCTCTTCACTCCTTGGGTTAAAGAGCATCAGAAATGAGTTAGATTGGGCCCACAAGGCTTCTAAAATCGCTGGCCACGTTTTGCTTCAAGTGGACTAGGTGGCAGCAACGGCGTGTGCGCGTACTATGCGCGTGAGCGCCACCATACTTGTAGCAACTATGGAAAATCTTATATCGTTTCGAAGCCCTGGATGTTAGCTTTCTAACCCAACTGGAACCGCATCATTTGGACCTCTGTAGCTCAAGTTATGGTCGTTTAAGTGCGAAGAGGTCGGCTTGACAGCTTTCCGGTTCTTTCATTTCTTCATGAGTTCTCCAACTTTTCATGCTTCTTTCTTCATTCCCTTGATCTAGTCTTTGCCTCCTAAACCTTAAATCACTTAACAAACATATCAAGGCATCTAATGGAATCAAGGTGAATTAAATTTATTCATTTTAAGACCTAAAAAGCATGTTTTCACTCTTAAGCACAATTAAAGGAGAAGTTATAAAACCATGCTATTTCATTGAATAAATGTGGGTAAAAGGTGATAAAATCCCCAAAAGTTAATACAAGATAAACCCTACAAATGGGGTTTATCAACCTCCCCACACTTAAACCAAGCATGTCCTCATGCTTAAACCAAGAATGAAGTAAGGGATATGACACTTATTCAAAGCAAAGAAACTATATGCATGCAACTAAATGCAAAAATGATTCTACCTACTTGGTTAAAAATAAATCAATCTCCAAGACATACATGCACAAGTAGGGCTTAAGATTATATAACGATTCATGAATCCTACCAATTGAAGTATAAATATGAAGTTCACATAGACTTGCAAGAAGAACGCTCATGAAAGCCGGGAATCAAGGAATTGAGCATCGAACCCTCACCAGGAGTGTTTGCACTCTAGTCGCTCGGTGTTTGGGGTTGATTCTCTCAATTCTCCCCTAATCATGCTTTCCAAAATTTGTTTTTCATCTAACAATCAACAATTATTCAATGCACGCATACAATTATCATGAGGTCTTTTCTTTAGGTTGTAATGGGGCTAGGGTTAAGGTAGGGTCATATATGGCTAGTGGACTTAGGATTTG
>NC_029772.3:11850552-11860237 GCF_000817695.3 Arachis duranensis | reverse complement strand
TTTTTTTTTTTACCGACGCGTGCGCGTCATGCACGTTTACGCGTCGATGGGTATATTGGTCGAAGGACGCGTACGCGCCGTGTGTGCGCACGCGTGCATCGAGTTAGGCCGGAGGCATAATGTCGGCCCAAGTCTGGCACAACTCTCGGGTAAAAGTACCAGGAGTGTGGATCGTGCAATCGACGCGCGCGCGCACAGTGCGCGGGCGCGTGCATTGCGAATTTAAGATGATGTGCGCGTACGCGCCAAGTGCGCGCACGCGTGCATAGACTTGTGCCTTAGGCCCAATGTTCGCACAGTGCAGGTCTAACTCTCGGGTTTTTGGCTGGAGGTGAAATTTTGCATCCACGCGTACGCGTACAGTGTGCGTCCGTGTGGATGGTCGAAAATGCTCAGGTGCGCGTACGCATTAGGTGCGCGCACGCGTGGATGGTGTTCAGTTTTTCAAAATTTTTTTTTATGTTCTTGCACCAATCCAAGCCTTTCAATCCTCCAAACAGCTACCAAAACACCCTAAAACCTTATTTATCATACTATACTACTAACTAAACTCAATAAAACAATAAAAACAAGAAATTAAACTAATTCTACCAATATTTACAAAAGATAAAAAATGAAAATGAGAATCTACCTATAATGGCAACTCAATTCACTTATTAACAAACTAAAAGAGTATGGAAAGAGTTTACCATGGTGGGGTGTCTCCCACCTAGCACTTTTTGTTTAAGTCCTTAAGTTGGACTTATGGGGAGCTCTTCTCAAGGTGGCTTGTGCTTGTACTCATCTGGGAACTTCCACCAATGCTTGAATCTCCAATAAGCTCCATTCTTCAATTTCAATATCTTCAAGCTTTGATGGAGTTCTCCACAAACCATGAGCTCCCAAATTTGATTTTCATTGTGCGATCCGGGATCCCATACTTTGTTTTGACACCCGTTCTTAGATTGATCGTCATTATTCCATCCGGGTGGTATGGCCTTGGAATTCTCAAAGAAACCTCCAAACAACTTCCTATACCCATGCCATTTGGTTTCACACCAACCATTGCTCTTGAATTTTGAGCTTACAACCGTCATGAGCTTAGAATGATGTTTCCAACCACTACACAACTCTCTTATACTTTTGACTCCACAAAGAGCTCTAAGTTGACCATCATTTTCAATTAAACCATATACAAGTGAGAAAGTAAAGCTTAGGGATAAGAATTTTACCCACTTGAATGTTGTTTTGGATGGTGACTTGGGAAGGGAGACACACTTAGACAATGCAAGGTCTACTTCTTTAGGCTCTTCTTTAGTTATTTCCACCTCTTCACAAGCTTCTTCAATTTCAACCTCATCCCCTTTGTTACGTGGCTTGGTGTTGTCTTCAAGAGCTTCATCTTGTTTAATGGGAGGTGATTCAACTTTGGATAGGAATTCATTGATGAGTGAGTTCATCTCTTGATCAACCTCTTCATATTCTTCAATTTCAATATATACCATGCCATTTTCGTTATCCTTGGGAGGTTGTGCACACTCTTTTATAGTTTCAACTTCATGTCCAATGGGAGAGGATTCATGCTATGATCTTCAATGGATTCTTCACATGTGGCCACGGAAGCACCTTGAGTGTTCAAAAATTTGTAGGCTAAGGTAGACACTACCTTGGTCAAGTTAGTCACAAACTCTAGGGTGTTCCTTTGCATATCCGCTTGTCCTTGAAGTAGCAATGTGAGAGAGTCATCTATCGGGGCTTGGGGTTGATAAGAGGGTTCATTATTTTGGAGAGAGGGTTTATAGTAGGAAGGTGGTTCTTCTTGGTAAGGGTATGGAGATGGTGTGCATTGAGGTGGTTCTTGAGAGTAATTGTGTTGGAATGGTGGTGGTTCCATGTATGGTTCATATGGCTCATAAGGTGGTGGGTATGGTGGATAAGGATTGGGGTCATATCGAGGGTTTTGGTGATATGGGGCTTGTGAGTATGGTTGAGCATCATGTTGAGGATAAGATTCATAGGTATATGGTGGTGGTTGATTGTCATAAAAGGAGTCACCATAACCATTGAATTGACATGCATTAGGATGAGAATTATACCTATAAGTGTCCGGAGGTTGATGCCAATAGGAGTGATCAATTCCTTGAGGCTCCTCCCATCTTGGAGTGTTCCATCCTTGGTACATGTTAGCATTGAAGTTCACATTCCCTACAACACAATTAGAGCCAAACTCATAGCCAAAGTGAGAACTCATTATGGAAAAACGAAATAAAACTAACAAAAATTAAGAAACAAACAAAAGATAAACCTATTCACAATATTCACATATGTACAATAACCAATAACACAACACCATTGCAAATCCCCAGCAACGGCGCCATTTTGATGATTTGATTTTTGACGGTTTAGAATTTCACTAATGAAATCTCGTTGTAAAGTATAGTTTCTAAACCAAGCAATAATCCTTTCATGCAAAAATTTGTTTGTCACAAGTACAAACCCCTAAAATTAATAACCGAAGTATTTAAACCTCGGGTCGTTCTCCCTAGGAATTGTAATGAAGTGTTTTGTTATTGGTTTGAGTTATTTTGGGGTTTTGATAAGAGGCATGAAAGATAAATGGCAAGAAAATAAACTAACAACTATAAAAGACTCTTGGCAAGGTATGAGAACTAGAAGTCCTATCCTAATTATCCTTCTCAATTGTGATGAGAATTATTCATTGCTCCCACTTAGTTAACCCTTACTAGGTAAAGGAAAGTCAAGTGGATGAATCAATTTGATTCCTTAAGTCCTAATCAACTCCTAAAGGAAAGACTAGCTTTAGAGGTGTTCAAATCAATTAGCAACTTCTAATTATCAATCAACAAAGGAATTAGATAACTCAAGAGTCACTAATTACTCTACCTAGGCCAAGAGGAACAAAATCTACACTAAAATCCAACCAAGCATTTCATCAAACACTTGGAAGGCATAAAAGAAAAGCATAGTAAATTGATAACAAGAATAAAATCTAACAACAATTATTGCAAAGAATTAATCAACAACAATCAAGGAAATCACAATTATCATGAATTACCTCAAATTGCATTATCGAAAGGGAACAAAGGAACAACAATTTATCCAAAACAAAATGAAGAATTACAATTATGGAAGCACATAACTAGAAAGAAAGAGATGAGAAGATTGAGAATTGATGAAGGAAAATTGAATCAAAACATGAATTAAATCTAAATCTAAAAAGAGAGATTAACCTAAATCTAATCCTAATTCTAGAGAGAAGTGAGAGCTTCTCCCTCTAGAAACTACTTCTAAAACTCACTATCTATCTAATCCTCTCCTAATTAGTCTATGGATGTGAACTAATATCAATCCCCTTCAATCCTTGGCTCTTATATGCATTTTGGCGCCAAAGTTGGTTGCTGAAAACCTTCCAAAATCACCAGGCACGTGTTACATTAATGAGGTCATGTGCCACCATCGGCGCGTGAGCGCACGGTACGCGTGCGCGTCCTTGTCCTGTTTCGCAATGTGCGCGCGAGCGCCTTGTGCGCGTGCGCGTGTATGGCCTGGATCAATTCTTTGGCTTTTTGTGCTTCCCTCCACTTGTATGCTTCCTTCCTTGCTTCCTTCGATCCATGCCTAGCCTATTTCAACCTGAGATTACTAGCAAACACATCAAGGCATCTTATGGAATCAAAGAGAAACTAGAATTCATCAAAATAAGGCTCAAAAAGCATGTTTTTACACTTAAGCACGAATATGGGAGAGATAACAAAACCATGCTAATTCATAGGCTAAATGTGACAAAAGGTTATCAAGACACTCTAAATTTAATACAAAACAAACCGTCAAATTGGGGTTTGTCACTTAGCAACTTGCTCTTTAGTAATATCTTCATCCTCCTCAGAGGAAGAATATTCATCAGAGCTCATGAATGGCAGAAGTAGATCCAATGAAATCTCTATGGTCTCTAGATGAGCCTCAGATTCCTTAGGTTCCTCAAATGGGAACTCCTTTGTGTCCAGAGGACGTCCCATGAGGTCTTCCTCACTGGGATTCACGTCCTTCTCCTCCTTTCCAAGTTCGGCCACACCAAGTAAGGTTATAGCCTTTCACTCTCTTTTTGGATTCTCTTCTGTATTGCTTCAGAGAGTACTAGGAGGAGTTTCAGTGACTCTTTTACTCAGCTGGCCCACTTGTGCCTCTAAATTTCTAATGGAGGACCTTGTTTCATTCATGAAACTGAGAGTGGCCTTAGATAGATCAGAGACTATATTTGCTAAGCTAGATGGATTCTACTCAGAATTCTCTATCTGTTGCTGAGATGATGATGAAAAAGGCTTGCTATTGCTAAACCTATTTCTTCCACCATTATTAAAGCCTTGTTGAGGCTTTTGTTGATCCTTCCATGAGAAATTTGGATGATTTCTCCATGAGGGATTATAGGTGTTTCCGTAGGGTTCACCCATGTAATTCACCTCTGCCATTGCAGGGTTCTCAGGATCATAAGCTTCTTCTTCAGAAGATGCTTCTTTAGTACTGTTGGATGCATTTTGCAAACCATTCAGACTCTGAGAAATCATATTGACTTGCTGAGTCAACATTTTATTTTGAGCCAATATGGAATTCAGAGAATCAATTTCAAGAACTCCCTTCCTCTGAGGCATCCCATTACTCATAGGATTCCTTTCAGAGGTGTACATGAAATGGTTATTTGCAACCATTTCAATGAGTTCTTGAGCTTCTACAGGTATTTTTTTCAGGTGAATAGATCCACCTGCAGAATGGCCCAATGACATCTTAGACAATTTAGACAGACCATCATAGAATATATCCAGGATGGTCCATTTTGAGAGCATGTCAGAAGGACACTTTTTGGTCAGTTGCTTGTATCTTTCCCAAGCTTCATAGAGGGATTCACCTTCTTTCTGTCTAAAGGTTTGAACATCCATTCTAAGCTTGCTCAGCTTTTGAGGAGGAATGAACTTGGCTAAGAAAGCCGTGACCAGCTTATCCCAAGAGTTCAGGCTATCTTTAGGTTGAGAATCCAACCATGTTCTAGCTCTGTCTCTTACAGCAAAAGGGAAAAGCATAAGCTTATAGACCTTAGGATCAACTCTATTGGTCTTAATAGTATCATAAATCTGCAAGAATTTAGTTAAGAACTGAAAAGGATCTTCTGATGGAAGTCCATGAAACTTGCAGTTCTGTTGCATCAGAGAAACTAATTGAGGCTTTAGCTCAAAGTTGTTTGCTCCAATGGCAGGGATTGAGATGCTTCTTCCATGGAAGTTGGAATTTGGTGCAGTAAAGTCACCAAGCATCTTCCTTGCATTGTTGTTGGGTTTGGCCATGTCTCCTTCTTTTTCGAGATTCTCTGTAAGGTTTTCTCTGGATTGTTGTGCTTTAGCTTCTCTTAGCTTCTTCTTCAGAGTCCTTTCAGGTTCAGGATCTGCTTCAACAAGAATGTCCTTGTCCTTGCTCTTGCTCATATGAAAAAGAAGATAACAGAAAAGAAGAGGAATTCTCTATGTCACAGTATAGAGATTCCTTTATGTGAGTAGAAGAATAAGAATGAAGGAAGAAGAAGAAAAATTTGAACACAGAGAAGGGAGGGGTTCGAGTTTTGAGGAGAGAAGTGTTAGTAAATAAATAAAATAAATAAAAAGAGAGAGAGGAAAATTCGAAAATTAGAAGAAAAGAAAAGAAAAATATTTTTGTTTTTATTTTAAAATTTAGTTAGAATTCGAAAATTAGGAGAAGAAATAAAATTAAAATTAAAATTTAAAACAATTAGTTAATTAAAAAGAATTTTGAAAAAGGGTGAGGAATTTCTGAAAATTAGAGAGAGAAAAATAGTTAGGTGGTCTTGAAAAAGATAAGAATTTTAAAACAAACAAAAAGTCAATTAGCTAATTGAAAAAGATTTGAAAATCAATTTTGAAAAGATTTTGAAATTAAAGTTTGAAAAAGATATGATTTGAAAAAAGATTTGATTAGAAAAAGATATGATTTGAAAAAGATATGATTGAAATTTGTTTTGAAAAGGATTTGAAAAAAGAAATTTAGAAAGATTTGATTTTGAAAATTAAAGTTAATGACTTGACTAACAAGAAACTAAAAGATATGATTCTAGAATTTAAAGATTGAACCTTTCTTAACAAGAAAGTAACAAACTTGAAATTTTTGAATCAATCAGATTAATTGTTAGTAAAGTTTTTCGAAAATATGAGGTAAAGATAAGAAAAAGATTTTGAAAATCAATTTTTAAAATTTTTTCGAGAAACATGAAATAAAAATGAAAAAGATTTGATTTTGAAAAAGATTTTGAAAAAAATTTTTGAAATTGAAATCTTGACTTGACTAACAAGAAACAACTTATTTTAAAAATTTTCTGCTTAAGTCAACCCAAAGATTTCGAAATTTATGAGTAAAATAAGGAAAATATATTTTTTTTTATTTTTTTGAATTTAATGAGGAAAGAGAAAAACCACAAAATGACTCAACACATAAAAATTTTGGATTAAAACAAACGATGCATACAAGAATACTATGAATGTCAAGATGAACACCAAGAACACTTTGAAGATCATGATGAACATCAAGAACTTATTTTTGAAAAAATTTTAAGAAAGGTATTCCGAGGGTTACTTGAAACAGTAGGTAGATCTCGGTGGAGATCTTCTATGCTGGTCGGAGATAACGTGTCCGGCGTGTAGGTGGTAGTCGGAGCTGCCGCGTCCGACTTGTAGGACTGCCAATGTTGCTGATCCTTTGTCACCGGAGGGTGGTGGTACCTGCAAGGGACTCTGTTGCTTAAGTTAGCAAGGGTATTTAACAGGTTTTTTGTAGAATCAGAGTATGAGTTATACCTGGGTGCTCCAGTGTATTTATAATGGTGTGGAGTGACCTTTCTGGAGATAAGATAGTTATCTTATCTTATCTTATCTTATCTTCGAGGGAACCGCCCTTATCTCTATAGGCTTGGACTGCCTTAGGATTTGGGTCATGTTCCTCTGTTGGGCCCTTTTTGTGCTCTTCCTGGTGATTGGGCCGAGCTCTCGGAGAAGAGGTCGGATTGTCCTGACCTGAAGAGGTCGGTCGATTTATCAGTAGAACATCCGGGGTCGGACAGCTCGACCCAGGGTATGAACAGTGCCCCTGCTCGAGCTCGGTCTTCTATTTTGAGGTCGAGTCTTTGGTTTTAGGATTTCGATCCTTTTTACGGTGAAGCCGAACTCGAGCATTTTGTAGAGTTCTCCCTTGAATGCGGAACGTTTCCTTTTGAATTTTATTCTTTTGAAAAACGCGCGTCCCTTTGCTTTGGGAATGTGCGAAGGTTTAGTAACCTCATTAATTCTTTTTAATGTTCCATTTCTTTGTTCTTTTTTGAACTCTTCACAAAACGGTTTCTCTTCTCTATTTCGTAACTTCCCCTTTTCTTTCTTACTTTCTGTTTTCTCCTGAATATTTGCATTTTCGTATTTTTATCTCTGTGATGTTTATTTGGTGATCGTTGGTGTTTTCTTTGCTTCTGAAAGGAAATTCTGGTTTCCTTCTTTCCGTTTTCAGTTTCTTTGAGGCTTCCTCTTTTTTTTAGGTTGGTTTCTTCTTTTTGCTTCTCTACTTCTTTCGCCGCTTTTTCCTTTTGTTTCTTGGTGAGGCTTTGATTTTGCTTGCATGCTTGAAAATTTAATCCTTTAGGCTTTGGTTGCTATGATGCATTTTTCCGGTATTTCTCTCGATGATTAGGGTCTCTTAGGGCTTTGCATGTTTTATTGCCCTTGCTGTTGCTTTTGTATCTTTCTGGTATAATGATTTTGGCTTCGTTTGGTTCTTCTGGAGAAAACGGTTGTGTCTTTGATATCCTCAGTTTGGGATTTTTGTTGTTTTGTTTGAACTGCTACTTTCGTTGCTCCTTTGATGAAATTTGAAGAGGGTTGTTTTCTTTGTTGGGAGATGGTGTGAGTCTTCACTCTGTTATTGCCTCCAAAGGATGCCCCTGGTCCTTGGGTTGTGTCCTGGGGTTTTCCTTTTTACTGCTGAGTCTGCTATCTGCTGTTTATTTTTGCTGTCCGAGTTATTTGTCTGATCTTGAGTAGTTTTAGTAATCCATCTTCTTTTTTTTGTTTGTAGGACTAGTTGGCCATGTCTTCTCGCAAAAATATTGTAGAAATGTCTTCTAAGGTTCCTGAGGGGATGTCCGATTGGTTGGACTCCATTATTTTAATGTGTGTTTCTGTGGTGAACGCTGAGTTTTGTGCTGAGCTGAGAAAGCATCATAGGATTTGTGGTAGTGATGCCCAGGAGAGGGATTATGAGCTTGTAGCGTCTGATTCTGATGAAAGGGTTTGTTTTCCAACCTCGATCAAGGGGGAGCGTCCCTTCTTCTATGCCTATGATTATTTCTTCATCCAGTTGAACATTACTTTTCCCTTTACTGCCTTTGGGACCGACTTGTTGTGATCGTGTAACATTGCCCCATCCCAGCTCCATCCGAATTCTTGGGGCTTTATCAAGATCTTTCAGTTGCTTTGTCAAGAGTTAGGCGTCAAACCTTCTCAGACTCTCTTTCTTTATCTCTTCGTTTCGGCCAAGCCTGGGGCTTCTTTTAAAAAGAAAGCCTCTTGGGTTTCTTTTAGATCCGCCTAGGGACATAAAATTTTTGCTATGTATGATAAGTCCTTTAAGGATTTTAAGAACTATTTCTTTAAAGTTCGAGCTGTCGAGGGAGCTCGCCCCTTTTTTCTTGATGAGAACGATGAGCCTGCTTTTCCTTTGGAGTGGCAGAAGGATGTGACAGTGTCTCGTTATACATGGGAGATGCTTGACGAGGTTAAGCGGGCTTTTGTAACTGTTCTTGAAGATATATAGGGGAACCTCCTGATGAGCGGATAATTTGTACGCTTTTTGGCATTATTTTTAGTATGTTTTTAGTATGTTCTAGTTAGTTTTTAGTATATTTTTATTAGTTTTTAGTTAAAATTCACTTTTCTGGACTTTACTATGAGTTTGTGTGTTTTTCTGTGATTTCAGGTATTTTCTGGCTGAAATTGAGGGACTTGAGCAAAAATCTGATTCAGAGACTAAAAAGGACTGTAGATGCTGTTGGATTCTGACCTCCCTGCACTCGAAGTGGATTTTCTGGAGCTACAGAAGCCCAATTGGTGCGCTCTCAACGGCGTTGGAAAGTAGACATCCTGGGATTTCCAGTAATGTATAATAGTCTATACGTTGCCCAAGATTTGATGACCCAAACCGGCGTTCCAAATCAGCTCAAAACTGCCCGGCGTTAAACGCCGGAACTGGCACAAGAATGGGAGTTAAACGCCCAAACTGGCACAAAAGCAGGCGTTTAACTCCAAGAAGAGTCTCTACACGAAAATGCTTCAATGCTCAGCCCAAGCACACACCAAGTGGGCCCGGAAGTGGATTTTTATGTCATTTACTCATCTCTGTAAACCCTAAGCTACTAGTTCTATATAAATAGGACCTTTTACTATTGTATTGGCATCTTTGGACATCTAGTTCTTAGATCATTGAGAGGCTGGCCTCACAGCCATGCCTAGACTTTGTTCTTATGTATTTTCAATGGTGGAGTTTCTACACACCATAGATTAAGGTGTGGAGCTCTGCTGTACCTCGAGTATTAATGCAATTACTACTGTTCTTCTATTCAATTCAGCTTATTCTTGTTCTAAGATAT
>NC_029772.3:11848459-11850147 GCF_000817695.3 Arachis duranensis | reverse complement strand
AGATTTACAAGGTGACCATAGCTTGCTTCATACCAACAATCTCTGTGGGATCGACCCTTACTCGCGTAAGGTTTATTACTTGGACGACCCAGTACACTTGCTGGTTAGTTGTGAAAAGTTGTGATAAAGAGTTGAGATTGCAATTGAGCGTACCATGTTGATGGCGCCATTGATGATCACAATTTCGTGCACCAGCCCGGCGTTTAACGCCAGAATTGGCACAGGGAGCAATTTTGCTCGCCACTTGGTGCAGGGATGACTTTTCCTTGACACCTCAGGATCTGTGGACCCCACAGGATCTCCACCTACACCACAACTCTCTCTCTCTTCTTCACCCATTCACCAATCACCTCAACACCTCTTCCCCAAAAACCCTTCACCTATCAAATCCCATCTTTCTCTTCACCACTCACATCCATCCTTCATAAACCCCACCCACCTCACCATTCAAATTCAAACCACTTTTCCACCCAAACCCACCCTCCTATAGCCGAACCCTACCCCTTTCTTCACCCCTATATAAACCTCTCTTCACTCCTTTATTTTCACACAACCTAAACACTACTTCTCCCCATTTGGCCGAACCACAAAGCCTCCTACATCTTCTTAATTTCTTCTTCTTCTACTCTCTTCTTTCTTCTTTTGCTCGAGGACGAGCAAACCTTTTAAGTTTGGTGTGGTAAAAGCATTGCTTTTTGTTTTTCCATAACCATTTATGGCACCTAACGCCGGAGAAACCTCTAGAAAGAAGAAAGGGAGGACAAAAGCTTCCGCCTCCGAGTCATAGGAGATGGAGAGATTCATCTCAAGGGTCAATAACTCAGTAGTAGAGCATTTGACTACACATCAAGAGAGCCCACTCATGGACCTCAACAAGAGCATGAGGAATTTCCTCATCAAAAAATCCTTGAGATACCTCAAGGGATATATTTTCCTCCACACAACTATGACATGAGATCCGAAGAAGAGGTTGGGAAGTTCTTACCAACCCCATTCAACAAGTCAGAATCTTAATGGTTCAAGAGTTCTATGCCAACACATGGATCACCAAGAACCATGATCAAAGTGTGAACCCAGATCCAAAGAATTGGCTTACTATGGTTCGGGGGAAATACTTAGATTTTAGTCCGGAAAATGTAAGGTTGGCATTCAAATTGCCCATGATGCAAGGAGATGAACATCCTTACACTAGAAGGGTCAACTTTAATCAAAGGTTGGACCAAGTCCTCACAGTCATTTGTGAAGAGGGCGCCCAATGGAAGAGAGATTCAAGAGGGAAGCCGGTTCAATTGAGAAGGCATGACCTCAAGCCTGTGGCTAGGGGATCGTTGGAGTTTATCCAACGCTCAATCATTCCCACTAGCAACCGGTCCGAAGTCACTATAGACCGGGCCATCATGATTCATAGCATCATGATTGGAGAAGAAGTAGAAGTTCATGAGGTTATAGCTCAAGAACTTTATAAGGTGGCGGACAAGTCCTCTACCTTGGCAAGGTTAGCCTTTCCTCATCTCATTGGTCACCTCTGTTATTCAGTTGGAGTTGACATAGAGGGAGACATCCCCATTGATGAGGACAAGCCCATCAATAAGAAGAGGATGGAGCAGACAAGAGACCCCTCTCATCATCAAATCCCTGAGATGCCTCAAGGGATGCACTTTCCTCCACAAAACTATTGGGAGCAACTG
>NC_029772.3:11847593-11848193 GCF_000817695.3 Arachis duranensis | reverse complement strand
TTTTTTCGAAAAAATCATGCTTATGTTTATCTATGTTTGTGTCTTGTGATCATTAGTGTCTTAGTGTCTATGCCTTAAAGTTATGAATGTTCTATGAATCCATCACCTTTCTTGAATGAAAAATGTTCTTAATTAAAAAAGAGAAGAATTGCATGAATTTTGAATTTTATAACAGTTTAATTATTTTGATGTGGTGGCAATACTTTTGTTTTCTGAATGTATGCTTAAACAGTGCATATGTATCTTGAATTTGTGGTTGAACAGTGCATATGTCTTTTGAATTTGTGGTTCATGAATGTTGGCTCTTGAAAGAATGATGAAAAAGGAAACATGTTACTGAAGATCTGAAAAATCATAAAAATGATTCTTGAAGCAAGAAAAAGCAGTGAATACAAAAAAAAAGGGAGAAGGAGAAAAACGAAAGGAAAAACGAAAAAAAAAACGAAAAAAAAGAGAGAAAAAGAAAGAAATAAAGTTGTGATCCAAGGCAAAAAGAGTGTGCTTAAGAACCCTGGACACCTCTAATTGGGGACTCTAGCAAAGCTGAGTCACAATCTGAAAAGGTTCACCCAATTATGTGTCTGTGGCATGTATGTATCC
>NC_029772.3:11839570-11847466 GCF_000817695.3 Arachis duranensis | reverse complement strand
ATACTTAACTAGGAGAATCAATAACACTATCCGGATTCAGAGTTCCTAAAGAAGCCAATCATTCTGAATTTCAAAGGATAGAGTGAGATGCCAAAACTGTTCAGAGGCAAAAAACTAAAACCCCGCTCATCTAATTAATACTGATCTTCATAGATGTTTTTGGAATTCATTGCATATTCTCTTCTTTTTATCTTATTTGATTTTCAGTTGCTTGAGGACAAGCAACAATTTAAGTTTGGTGTTGTGATGAGCGGATAATTTGTATGCTTTTTGGCATTGTTTTTAGCTTATTTGATTTTCAGTTGCTTGAGGACAAGCAACAATTTAAGTTTGGTGTTGTGATGAGCGGATAATTTGTACGCTTTTTGGCATTGTTTTTAGTATGTTTTTAGTATGTTCTAGTTAGTTTTTAGTATATTTTTATTAGTTTTTAGTTAAAATTCACTTTTTTGGACTTTACTATGAGTTTGTGTGTTTTTCTGTGATTTCAGGTATTTTCTGGCTGAAATTGAGGGACTTGAGCAAAAATCTGATTCAGAGACTAAAAAGGACTGCAGATGCTGTTGGATTCTGACCTCCTTACACTCGAAGTGGATTTTCTGGAGCTACAGAAGCCCAATTGGCGCGCTCTCAATGGCGTTGAAAAGTAGACATCCTGGCACAAGAATAGGAGTTAAACGCCCAAACTGGCACAAAAGCTGGCGTTTAACTCCAAGAAGAGTCTCTACACGAAAATGCTTCAATGCTCAGCCCAAGCACACACCAAGTGGGCCCGGAAGTGGATTTTTATTTCATTTACTCATCTCTGTAAACCCTAGGCTACTAGTTCTATATAAATAGGACCTTTTACTATTGTATTGGCATCTTTGGACATCTAGTTCTTAGATCATTGGGAGGCTGGCCTCACGGCCATGCCTAGACTTTGTTCTTATGTATTTTCAACGGTGGAGTTTCTACACACCATAGATTAAGGTGTGGAGCTCTGATGTACCTCGAGTATTAATGCAATTACTATTGTTCTTCTATTCAATTCGGCTCATTCTTGTTCTAAGATATTCATTTGCACCCAAGAACATGATGAATGTGATGATTATGTGACGCTCATCATCATTCTCACTTATGAACGAGTGCCTGACAACCACTTCCGTTCTACAAGCAAACAAGGCTTGAATGTTTATCTCTTGGATCCCTTAATCAGAATCTTCGTGGTATAAGCTAGAACTGATGGCGGCATTCAAGAGAATCCGGAAGGTCTAAACCTTGTCTGTGGCATTCTGTTGAATAGCCGTGCCGTGACAGGGTGCGTTGAACATTTTCACTGAGAGGATGGGAGGTAGCCACTGACAATGGTGAAACCCTACATACAGCTTGCCATAGAAAGGAGTAAGAAGGATTGGATGAAGACAGTAGGAAAGCAGAGAGATGGAAGGGACAAAGCATCTTCATACGCTTATCTGAAATTCCCACCAATGAATTACATAAGTATCTCTATCTTTATCTTTATGTTTTATTCATCATTCATAACCATTTGAGTTTTCCTGAATAAGATTTACAAGGTGACCATAGCTTGCTTCATACCAACAATCTCTGTGGGATCGACCCTTACTCGCGTAAGGTTTATTACTTGGACGACCCAGTACACTTGCAGGTTAGTTGTGCGAAGTTGTGATAAAGAGTTGAGATTGTAATTGAGCGTACCATGTTGATGGCACCATTGATGATCACAATTTCGTGCACCACCTCCCCATCTTGACACCAAAAAATTTCTGGGGGACCCGTCCCTAGTCGAAACTGTGCTAGGTACTGGCTTATTTGTTTTTGACTTTGTTTTTACCTTTGCTTCCTCTTATTTTGTATTTGTAATCCATTTCTGTGGTTGATTCTATTTTTCAGAGATGTCTAAGAATAATGAATCCATGAGGGACTTTAAAAGGGCAAGGAAGGCTGCCGCTGCTCAAAACATATCGGTCAAGGCAGCTGGAGAAGGGTCCTCTCAGGTTCAGACGAAGCCGTCCGTGCCGAGTTCCCCTGGGCCGAGGAGGATGATCCCGACTCCCCGGGTTTGTCTGGCTAACCCTTCACAAACTTCGGTTGATGCTTCTGGTGCTCTTCCTCAGAAAAACAAAAGTCCGTTGAGCCTTTTAACCTGGATGCCCCTGATTTTGATGCTGTGGAGTTTATCGACCAGCAGATTGCCCCTTATGGTGGCCTTTCGATGGATGATGTGTCCATTCTTCGTCATCTAGAGTTCATCACTAGGAATAGTGTGAAGATGGCTCACATGGGTGCAGCTCTTTTTCGAACTGCTCAGGGTATCTCGGTTCATGCTACAAAATCTTTCATGGAGGAAGCTAAGTCAGAGTTTGATCGGATCAAGGGTTTGAAGGAGGAGCTGGAGGTGAAGTTGGCGAAGGTGGAGAAAGAACTAGAGGGTGAGAAGGCTAGTTCTGTGGCCTTGGCGGCTTCTGTAAAGTTAGCTGAAGACACAGCGTTGAAGCACAAGGAGAGCTACGTTTCGGCCTACAGAGAAGTGGAGCGTCTCAGGGGTGATTTAGAGACTGTCCGAGATGATTATACCGAGCTCCAAGGTCACCTTGTGGGCAGCGTGAATGCTGCTTATGAGAACTTGAAGGAGCAGGTTCGGGTTCTTGCACCCGAGCTCGACCTTACTCTCTTTAGTCTCGACAATGTTGTGAGGGACGACAAGATTGTCCCTGACGACCCTAATGACGATGATGTTGAACCTTCTCCTGCGCCCGCCGCCAAAGCTTCTGTCGTGCCGACTTCTTCAGCTCCTTTAGCCGGAGTTGAGTCAGAACCTGATTGTCAAATTTTGAATCGGGAGGATGGGACAGTGGGTGCTGTGCCGCTCCAGACTCGTCCTCCTTTGCCCCGTGTTGATGCAGCTACTGGGAAATCTCTAGACCCTCTTTAATTATTCTTGATGTATTTGTGTATGGCCTGGCCTGTGGGTTTGTTGAACTTTTTAATTTTGTAAATGGTGCTTCTGACTTTGCTACTTCTTAGTTGCTTGTTTAGCAACTTCATTTTGAAAAACAAAGCAGTTTTTCGAGCTCTTGGGGCTGATCTTGATAGCCTCTTGAGTTTGTTTATATCTTGTGTTTTTTCATAACATGTTTGTCTGCATCCGCCTGGCACCTTTTCATGATTTTTGGAAATGTTGGAGCCTTGTCGACCTCTTTGGATTGCCTTTGTATTTCATACTTGTGGCTTGATTCGTTGAGGTTGTGTATGCTTGGATCCAACTTGTGTGTCGGCCTTCTCACTTTGGCCTGAAGTTATTTCGAGTAATTCATTTTGTTTGGACCTTTGTGGGGTCTTGAGGATTACTTTTATAAGTTATTTTTGTAATCCTCTTTCTTGGACCTTGTTCAGGTCTCTTTCAGGGATTACTTCTATAACCTTTATGTTTTGGACCGACTTCATCATGTCGGGCCCTTCTAAGTTATTTTTGTAATCCTCTTTCTTGGACCTTGTTCAGGTCTCTTTCAGGGATTACTTTTATAACTTTTATGTTTTGGGCCGATTTCATCATGTCGGTCCCTTCCAGGTTATTTTTGTAATCTTCTTTCTTGGACCTTGTCCAGGTCTCTTTCAGGGATTACTTTTATAACTTTTATGTTTTGGGCTGACTTCATCATGTCGGGCCCTTCTAAGTTATTTTTGTAATCCTCTTTCTTGGACCTTGTTCAAGTCTCTTTCAAGGATTACTTTTATAACTTTTATGTTTTGGGCCGACTTCATCATGTCGGGCCCTTCTAAGTTATAGTAATCCTCTTTTATAGGGCTGGCCAGACCTCTTTCCAGGGATTTACTTTTAACTTTGGTTTTTGCAACTGGTCTGACTTCATTACGTCGGCCAGTCTTTAAGTTATTTTTTAGCAATCCATTTTTTTAAGACCTCGTCAAGTCCTTTCTATGGATCACTTTCGATAACTTCTTGCATTATTCTGTTTTCATCTTCTGCCGATCTGTAGCTTTATAATCGAACAATGAAAGTTTCAGATTAATGCGGCTTGAGAATTTGAAGAAGATCTAAATAGATTTTATTCAAAAGAAAATGCAAATATATACAGGCGGGAGTTTTATCCCTCTGAGTCGGGTGATTTGTAGGTCTTGGATTGGCGTCTCATTAAAAAACCTTTTCAGGAAAAAGAGTGCGCCTTATTCTAAGATCCTTTATCATCCCTAACTATAGTACCTTCTTAAATTGCAGGCGTGCCATGATCTAGGAAGCTCTTGCCCATCGAGTTCGGACAGTCTGTAGTAGCCCATTCCAAGTACTTCTGTGACTCGGTAGGGTTCTTTTCAGTTTGCTGCCAGCTTTCCTTCTCCAGGTCGAGTTGTTCCGATATCATTTCGGATTAGGATGAGATCATTCTTAGCAAAAACTAGCTGTACTACCTTTTGATTGTATCTTGAAGCCATTCGACATTTTAATGCTTCTTCCCTGATCTGAGCTCTTTCTTGAACTTCCGGAAGTAGGTCGAGTTCTTCCCTTTGAAGTTGGGAGTTGGCTTCTTCACTATAGTGGATCACTCTAGGCGACCCTTCTTCAATCTCTACTGGGATCATTGCCTCCATTTTGTACGCTAATCGGAAGGGTGATTCCTTTGTGGTGGAATGTGGCATTATTCGATATGCCCATAGGACTTGTGGGAGCTCTTCAGCCCAGGCTCTCTTTGCGTCCTGTAATCTCCATTTCAGCCCAGCCAATATGACTTTGTTGGCAGCTTCGCCTTGTCCATTGGCTTGGGGATGCTCTACAGAAGTGAATTATTGTTTTATGTTCAAGTCAGCCACTAACTTTCTGAAGCCTGCATTTGTGAATTGGGTACCATTGATAATGGAGTATGGAACCCCGAACCTTGTGACAATGTTCCTATATAGAAATTTTCGACTTCTTTGAGCCGTGACATTAGCTAGGGGTTCTGCCTCGATCCACTTTATGAAATAGCCTACCCCTACTATGAGGAATTTAACTTGTCCCGATCCCTGAGGGAAGGGTCCCAGAAGGTCGAGTCCCCATTTTGCGAATGGCCAAGGTGAGGTCACGCTGATGAGTTCTTCTGGCGGGGCGATGTGAAAGTTGGCATGTTTCTGACTTGGTGGACATGTCTTCATGAACTCTGTGGCTTCCTTTTGTAAATTTGGCCAATAAAATTCTACCCGGAGTACTTTTTGGTAAGTGCTTGCGCTCTGAGATGATTGCCACAAATGCCACTGTGTACTTCTTCTAGAACTTCTGGAAGTCGGTACACATTTTAACAATGGTATTGAATCCCTCTTTTGTATAGAGTATTGTTTATGATAGTGTAGTATTGTGCCTCCCGTTTTAACCTCTTTACCTCATTCTCCTCTGTGGGGAGTATTTCTGTTTTGAGGTAATTAATTATGGGAGTCATCCATCCTTGATCCTGACCTGTTATGGCTAGGACTTTTTCTTTTTCTGAGATTGATGGATTCTGCAAAATGTCTTTGATGAGACTTCTATTGTTGCCCCCTAGTTTGGTTCTGGCTAGTTTTGAGAGTGTGTCAGCTCGGACATTCTGTTCTCAGAGTATGTGACGGACCTTATATTCTCTGAGTTGTCCGAGCTGTTCCCTGGTTTTGTCCAAGTACTTTTTCATGGTGGGATCTTTGGCTTGGTAGCTCCCTGCTATTTGTGAAGTGACTACTTGTGAGTCACTGAAGATGATAAGCTTTTGAGCTCCAGCCTCCCTAGCCAGCTTCAAGCCAGCTAGTAGTGCCTCATATTCCGCTTGGTTGTTTGAGGCGGGGAACATGAATTTGAGGGAAAGTTCGATTTGGGCTCCTTGGTCGCTTTCAATTATCACACCCGCGCCGCTTCTGGTTTTATTTGAGGAACTGTCCACGTAGAGGTTCCATTATGTGGGGATTTCTGGTGTGTCTATAAATTTTGCAATGAAGTCGGCCAGGTATTGTGATTTGATGGCTGTCCGAGCTTCGTATTGAAGGTCGAATTCGGACAACTCGACTGCCCATTGCAAGATTCTGCCTGCTAAGTCCATTTTCTGCAAAATCCCTTTTATGGGCTAGTTGGTCCGAACCCTAATGGTGTGAGCTTGGAAGTATGGACGAAGTCGTCGAGATGTTAGTATGAGAGCGTAGGTAAATTTTCCTATTTTTTGGTAGTTCAGCTTAGATTCTTGTAGTGCTTTACTGATGAAGTATACAGGTCGTCTTCTCGAACTAGTGTTGAGGCTACCGTCCGACTTCCTACCGCGAGGTACATTATGAGAGGTTCTCCTTCCCGTGGCCGAGTTAGGATAGGTGGCTGTCCCAGAAATCTTGGAAGGCTTGCTCGCATTCCGCTGTCCATTCAAACTTCTTTTCCTTCCTTAGAGTGGCGTAGAAGGGAAGATATCTTATTGCCGACCCGACTAGAAATTTGGACAAGGCTGCCAACCTCCCGTTGAGTTGTTGTACCTCTTTGACACAAGTCAGACTCTTCATGTCGAGTTTGGCCCGGCATTTATCCGGATTTGCCTCGATTCCTCTTTGTGTGAGCATAAAACCCAAGAATTTACCGGCTTCTACTGCGAAGGTGCATTTTGCAGGATTGAGTCGCATGCCATGCCATCTTATAGTGTCGAATACTTGGGTCAAGTTGGACAATAGCATCTCTTCATTTTGTGTCTTTATTAACATGTCGTCCACATAGACTTCCATGATTTTTCCGAAGTGATCCGTAAAGACCTTATTCATTAATCTCTGATAAGTAGCTCCCGCGTTTTTAAGACCAAAAGGCATGACGATGTAGCAGTAGTTTGCTTTTGGGGTTAAGAAGGAAGTTTTTTCTTGGTCGGGTGAATACATTGGGATTTGATTGTATTGATAAACCCCAATTTGACGGTTTATCTTGTATTGAATTTAGAGTATTTTGATGACCTTTTCTCGCATTTAACCTATAAATTAGCATGGTTTTGTAATCTCTCCCGTATTTGTGCTTAAGTGTAAAAACATGCTTTTAAACCTTATTTTGATGAATTCTAATTCCTCTTTGATTCCATAAGATGCCTTGATGTGTTTGCTAGTAATTTCAGGATTAAAATAGGCTAGGCATGGATCAAAGGGAGCAAGGAAGGAAGCATACAAGTGGGGAGAAGCATGAAAAGTCAAAGAAGTGAAATCAGCCAAGCACGCGCACGCGCACAAGGCGCTCGCGCGCACATTGCAGAATCGGTCAGGGGCGCTGGTGCACGAAATTGTGATCATCAATGGCGCCATCAACATGGTACGCATAATTCTAATCTCAACTATCTATCATAACTTCGCACAACTAACCAACAAGTGTACTGGGTCGTCCAAGTAATAAACCTTACGCGAGTAAGGGTCGATCCCATAGAGATTGTTGGTATGAAGCAAGCTATGGTCACCTTGTAAATCTTAGTCAGGCAAACTCAAATGGTTATGAATGATGAATAAAACATAAAGATAAAGATAGAGATACTTATGTAATTCATTGGTGGGAATTTCAGATAAGCGTATGAAGATGCTTTGTCCCTTCCGTCTCTCTGCTTTCCTACTGTCTTCATCCAATCCTTCTTACTCCTTTCCATGGCAAGCTGTATGTAGGGTTTCACTGTTGTCAATGGCTACCTCCCATCCTCTTAGTGAAAATGTTCAACGCACCCTGTCACGGCACGGCTAATCATCCGTCGGTTCTCAATCAGGTTGGAATAGAATCCAGTGATTCTTTGCGTCTGTTACTAACGCCCAACCCTCAGGAGTTTGAAGCTCGTCACAGTCATTCAATCATTGAATCCTACTCAGAATACCACAGACAAGGTTTAGACCTTCCGGATATTCTCGAATGCCGCCATCAATTCTAGCTTATACCACGAAGATTCC
>NC_029772.3:11837905-11838892 GCF_000817695.3 Arachis duranensis | reverse complement strand
ACTAAAAACAATGCCAAAAAGCGTACAAGTTATCCGCTCATCACAACACCAAACTTAATTTGTTGCTTGTCCTCAAGCAACTGAAAATCAAATAAGATAAAAAGAAGAGAATATACAATGAATTCCAAAAACATCTATGAAGATCAGTATTAATTAGATGAGCGGGACCTTTAGCTTTTTGCCTCTGAACAGTTTTGGCATCCCACTCTATCCTTTAAAATTCAGAATGATTGGCTTCTTTAGGAACTCAGAATCCGGATAGTGTCATTGATTCTTCTAGTTAAGTATGATGATTCTTGAACACAGCTACTTATTGAGTCTTGGCCGTGGCCCAAAGCACTCTGTCTTCCAGTATTACCACCGGATACATACATGCCACAGACACATAATTGGGTGAACCTTTTCAGATTGTGACTCAGGTTTGCTAGAGTCCCCAATTAGAGATGTCCAGGGTTCTTAAGCAACTCTTTTTGCCTTGGATCACAACTTTATTTCTTTCTTTTTCTCTCTTTTTTTCATTTTTATTTCGTTTTTCCTCTTCTCTCTTTTTTTTGTATTTACTGCTTTTTCTTGCTTCAAGAATCATTTTTATGATTTTTCAGATCCTCAGTAACATGTCTCCTTTTTCACTATTCTTTCAAGAGCCAACATTCATGAACCACAAATTCAAAAGACATATGCACTGTTTAAGCATACATTCAGAAAAAAAAGTATTGCCACCACATCAAAATAATTAAACTGTTATAAAATTCACAATTCATGCAATTCTTCTCTTTTTCAATTAAGAACATTTTTCATTCAAGAAAGGTGATGGATTCATAGGACATTCATAACTTTAAGGCATAGACACTAAGACACTAATGATCACAAGACACAAACATAGATAAACATAAGCATGATTTTTTCGAAAAACAGAAAATAAAGAACAAGAAAATTAAAGAACGGGTCCACCTTAGTGATGGCGGCTTGTTCTTCCTCTTGAAGATC
>NC_029772.3:11836566-11837132 GCF_000817695.3 Arachis duranensis | reverse complement strand
GAGGTTTCTCCGGCCTTGGATGCCATAAATGGTTATGGAAAAACAAAAAGCAATGCTTTTACCACACCAAACTTAAAAGGTTTGCTCGTCCTTGAGCAAAAGAAGAAAGAAGAGAGTAGAATAAGAAGAAATGAAGGAGATGGAGATGGCTTTGTGGTTCGGCCAAAGGGGGAGAAGTAGTGTTTAGGTTGTTTGAAAATGAAGGAGTGAAGATGTGTTTATATAGGAGTGGAGAGAGGGGTAGGGTTCGCTCATGTATGGGTGGGTTTGGGAGGGAAAGTGGTTTGAATTTGAATGGTGAGGTAGGTGGGGTTTTATGAAGGATGGATGTGAGTGGTGAAGAGAAAGAAGGGATTTGATAGGTGAAGGGTTTTTGGGGAAGAGGTGTTGAGGTGATTGGTGAAGAAGAGAGAGGGTGGTGGGGTAGGTGGGGATCCTGTGGGGTCCACAGATCCTGAGGTGTCAAGGAAAAGTCATCCCTGCACCAAATGACAAGAAAAAATATGTTTTTAGCCATTTCTGGCGTTAAACGCCGGGCTGGTGCCCATTTCTGGCGTTTAACGCCA
>NC_029772.3:11836277-11836460 GCF_000817695.3 Arachis duranensis | reverse complement strand
TCCTAGAATGGTGCCAGACTGGGCGTTAAACGCCCATCTGCTACCCTTACTGGCGTTTAAATGCCAGCAAGTTCTCCTCCAGGGTGTGCTGTTTTTCTTTCTTTTTTTGCTTTTTCAATTGATTTTGTGACTTCTCATGATCATCAACCTACAGAAAACATAAAATAACAAAAGAGAATAGAT
>NC_029772.3:11835878-11835961 GCF_000817695.3 Arachis duranensis | reverse complement strand
ACAAACACTAAGGATTCTTCATTCACTTGAATGATCAATTCTCCTCTGTCAACATCAATCACAGCCTTTGCTGTGGCTAGGAA
>NC_029772.3:11831515-11835654 GCF_000817695.3 Arachis duranensis | reverse complement strand
ATTACAGAGAGAGGCATGAGGTTTACACTTGACCCTAGGTCACACAAGGCCTTCTTGAAGGTCATGGTGCCTATAGCACAAGGTATTGAGAACTTCCCAGGATCTTGCCTCTTTTGAGGTAATTTCTGCTTAGACAAGTCATCCAGTTCTTTGGTGAGCAAAGGGGGTTCATTCTCCCAAGTCTTATTACTAAATAACTTGTCATTTAGCTTCATAATTGCTCCAAGGTATTTAGCAACTTGCTCTTCAGTGACATACTCATCCTCTTCAGAGGAAGAATACTCATCAGAGCTCATGAATGGCAGAATTAAATCCAATGGAATCTCTATGGTCTCAGTGGGAGCCTCAGATTCCCATGGTTCCTCATTAGGGAGCTCATTGGAGGCCAGTGGACGTCCATTGAGGTCTTCCTCAGTGGCGTTCACTGCCTCTCCCTCCTCTCCAAATTCAGCCATGTTGATGGCCTTGCACTCTCCTTTTGGATTTTCTTCTGTATTGCTTGGAAGAGTACTAGGAGGGAATTCAGTAATTTTCTTGCTCAGCTGACCCATTTGTGCCTCCAAATTTCTAATGGAGGATCTTGTTTCAGTCATAAAACTTTGAGTGGTTTTGATTAGATCAGAGACCATGGTTGCGAAGTCAGAATGGTGCTGCTTAGAATTCTATGTCTGTTGCTGAGAAGATGATGGAAAAGGCTTGCCATTGCTAAACCTGTTTCCTCCATCATTATTGTTGTTGAAACCTTGTTGAGATCTCTGTTGATCTTTCCATGAGAGATTTGGATGATTTCTCCATGAATGATTATAGGTGTTTCCATAGGGTTCTCCCATGTAATTCACCTCTTCCATTGAAGGGTTCTCAGGGTCATAAGCTTCTTCTTCAGATGAAGCTTCCTTAGTACTGCCTAGTGCATTTTGCATTCCAGACAGACTTTGAGAAATCATATTGACTTGCTGGGTCAATATTTTGTTCTGAGCCAGTATGGCATTCAGAGTATCAATCTCAAGAACTCCTTTCTTCTGATTAGTCCCATTGTTCACAGGATTCCTTTCAGAAGTGTACATGAATTGGTTATTTGCAACCATTTCAATAAGCTCTTGAGCTTCTGTAGGCGTCTTCTTCAGATGAAGAGATCCTCCAGCAGAGCTATCCAAAGACATCTTGGACAATTCAGACAGGCCATCATAGAAGATACCTATGATGCTCCATTCAGAAAGCATGTCAGAAGGACACTTTCTGATCAATTGTTTGTATCTTTCCCAAGCTTCATAGAGGGATTGACTAAGCTTACTCAATTTTTGAGGTGGAAAGAACTTTGCCAAGAAGGCATTGACTAGCTTTTCCCAAGAGTTCAGGCTTTCTTTAGGTTGTAAGTCCAACCATGTCCTAGCTCTGTCTCTTACAGCAAAAGGGAATAGTATAAGTCTGTAGACCTCAGGGTCAACCCCATTAGTCTTGACAGTGTCACAGATTTGCAAGAATTCAGCTAAAAACTGATGAGGATTTTCCAATGGAAGTCCATGGAACTTGCAATTTTGTTGCATTAGAGAAACTAATTGAGGCTTAAGCTCAAAGTTGTTTGCTCCAATGGCAGGAATAGAGATGCTTCTCCCATAGAAGTCGGGAGTAGGTGCAGTAAAGTCACCCAGCACCTTCCTTACATTGTTGGCATTGTTGTTGTTTTCAGCTGCCATGTGTTCTTCTTCCTTGAAGAGTTCGTTCAAGTGCTCTAAAGAGAGTTGTGCTTTGGCTTCTCTTAGCTTTCTCTACAGAGAGTTGTGCCTTAGCTTCTCTTAGCTTTCGCTTCAAGGTCCTTTCAGGTTCAGGGTCAGCCTCAACAAGAATGCTTTTGTCTTTGCTCCTGCTCATATGAAGGAGAAAAGAACAAGAAAATGTGGAATCCTCTATGTCACAGTATAGAGATTCCTTGAGGTGTCAGAGGAAAAGAAAAATAGAAGGAAGAAGTAGAAAATTCGAACTTATCAAGGAAAGATGGGGTTCGAATTGTGCATTAAGGAATAGTGTTAGTCCATAAATAGAAGGATGTGAGAAGAGGGGAAGTAATTTTCGAAAATTAAGTAAAAGATTTTAAAAACATTTTGAAAAACACTAATTGATTTTCGAAAACTAAGAGTGGAAAAGAAATCAAGTGTTTTTTTTAAAAAGATTTTGAAATTAGAAATTAAAAAAAATATGATTGAAAACTATTTTGAAAAAGATGTGATTAGGAAGATATGATTTGAAAAGTTATGGTTTTAAAAAGATGTGATTGAGAAAATATGATTTGAAAAACAATTTAAAAAGATTTGATTTTTAAAAATTAATGACTTGGCTAACAAGAAAAGATATGATTCAAGCATTAAACCTTTCTCAACAGAAAAGGCAACATACTTGAAATGTTGAATCAAATCATTAATTAATAGCAAGTATTTTTGAAAATGGAAAGAAATTGATTTTGAAAAAGGTTTGATTGAAAAGATATGATTTGAAAAAGATTTGATTTTTGAAAAGATTTTGAAAACTTAAAAAAAATTTTGATTTGAAAACAAAATCTTCCCTCTTGTGCCATCCTGGCATTAAACGCCCAGAATGGTGCACATTCTGGCGTTTAACGCCCAAACCACTACCCTTTTGGGCGTTAAACCCCAGCCAGGCACCCTGGCTGGCGTTTAAACGCCAGTTTGCCTTCCTTACTGGGCGTTTTGAACGCCCAGCTTTTTCTGTGTAATTCCTCTGCTGAATGTTCTGAATCTTCAATCCTCTGTATTATTGACTTGAAAAGACACAAATTAAAAATATTTTTGGATTTTTAATAATAAGGAATAATCAAAGTGCAACTAAAATCAAATAAACAATGCATGCAGGACACCAAACTTAGAAGTTTGTATACTACTGACACTAACAAGTTGAGAATGCATATGACAAACAACAAAAATACTCAAGACAAGAGAATTAAAGATTAGAGTAAGTAAAACATCAAGAACATCTTGAAGATCACTGAAGACACATGAAAAATGCAAGAAGAACAGAAATATGCAATTGACACCAAACTTAACATGAGACTCTAGACTCAAACAAGAAATATTTTTCGATTTATGATTTTGTAATTTTTTATTATTTTTTTTCGAAAATTAAGTTTGAAAAGAAAATAAAGATATCAAAATTCTTAATGAGAATTCCAGGAATCATGCAATGTTAGTCTAAAGCTTCAGTCTAAAGAATTTAGACATGGCTAGCCAAGCTTCAGCAGAACATTGCATTCAAGAGCTAAATTGATGAAGATCAATCAGCTTTGGTGATGATAAGAACATCACCTTGAAACACTAGAATTCATTCTTAAGAACTCTGAAGAAAAATACCTAATCTAAGCAACAAGATGAACCGTCAGTTGTCCAAACTCGAACAATCCCCGGCGACGGCGCCAAAAACTTGGTGCACGAAATTATGATCATCAATGGCGCCATCAACATGGTACGCATAATTCTAATCTCAACTATCTATCACAACTTCGCACAACTAACCAGCAAGTGTACTGGGTCGTCCAAGTAATAAACCTTACGCGAGTAAGGGTCGATCCCACAGAGATTGTTGGTATGAAGCAAGCTATGGTCACCTTGTAAATCTTAGTCAGGCAAACTCAAATGGATATGAATGATGAATAAAACATAAAGATAAGGATAGAGATACTTATGTAATTCATTGGTAGGAATTTCAGATAAGCGTATGAAGATGCTTTGTCCCTTCTGTCTCTTTGCTTTCCTACTATCTTCATCCAATCCTTCTTACTCCTTTCCATGGCAAGCTGTATGTAGGGTTTCACCGTTGTCAGTGGCTACCTTCCATCCTCTCAGTGAAAATGTTCAATGCACCCTGTCACGGCACGGCTAATCATCTGTCGGTTCTCAATCAGGTTGGAATAGAATCCAGTGATTCTTTTGCGTGTGTCACTAACGCCCAACCCTCAGGAGTTTGAAGCTCGTCACAGTCATTCAATCATTGAATCCTACTCAGAATACCACAGACAAGGTTTAGACCTTCCGGATTCTCTTGAATGCCGCCATCAATTCTAGCTTATACCACGAAGATTCCGGTTAAAGAATCCAAGAGATATCCACCCAATCTAAGGTAGAACGGAGGTG
>NC_029772.3:11831062-11831388 GCF_000817695.3 Arachis duranensis | reverse complement strand
CTTGGGCAAAGTATGGACTATTATACATTGCTGGAAAGCCCAGGATGTCTACTTTCTAACGCCGTTGAGAGCGTGCCAATTGGGTTTCTGTAGCTCCAGAAAATCTATTCCGACAGTGATCGAGAACCGACAGTTGGATAGCCGTGCCGTGATAGGGTGCGTTGAACATTTCCACTGAGAGGATGGGAGGTAGCCACTGACAACGGTGAAACCCTTGCATACAGCTTGCCATGGAAAGGAGTAAAAAGGATTGGATGAAGACAGTAGGAAAGCAGAGAGACGGAAGGAACACAGCATCTCCATACGCTTATCTGAAATTCCCACTA
>NC_029772.3:11828957-11830776 GCF_000817695.3 Arachis duranensis | reverse complement strand
GTTGTGAAAAGTATTGATCACAATTTCGTGCACCAAGTTTTTGGCGCCGTTGCCGGGGATTGTTCAATTATGGACAACTGACGGTTCATCTTGTTGCTTAGATTATGTATTATTTTTCAGAGTTCTTAAGAATGAATTCTAGTGTTTCAAGGTGATGTTCTTATCATCACCAAAGCTGATTGATTTTCATCAATTTAGCTCTTGAATGTAATGTCCTGTTGAAGCTTGGCTAGCCATGTCTAATCTTTTTAGACTAAAGCTTTAAACTAACATTGCATGATTCCTGGAAATTCTTATTACGAATTTTAATATCCTTATTTTCTTTTCCACTCAATTTTCGAAAAATCTTTTATTTTTTTTCTCTTCACTTGATTTTCAAAAAAACAAAAACAAAAAAATTACAAAATCATAAAAAACCAAAAATATTTTATGTTTCTTGTTGAGTCTAATGTCTCATGTTAAGTTTGGTGTCAATTGCATGTTTCTGTTCTCCTTGCATTTTTCGAATTCATGCATGTGTCCTCATTAATCTTCAAGTTGTTCTTGATGAATTCATTGCTCTGATTTTTAAATTCTCTTGACTTGAGTGTTTATGTGTCTCATATGCGTTCTCATTTTGTTAGTGTCAGTAGTATACAAACTGCTAAGTTTGGTGTCTTGCATGCATTGTTATTTGATTTTAGTTGCATGTTGATTATTCCTCATTATTAAAAATCCAAAAATATTTTTAATTTGTGTCTTTTCAAGTCAATAATACAGAGAATTGAAGATTCAGAACATACAGCAGAGGAATTACACAGAAAAAGCTGGGCGTTCAAAACGCCCAGTGAAGAAGGGCAAACTAGCGTTTAAACGCCAGCCAGAGTGCCTGGCTGGGCGTTTAACGCCCAAAAGGGTAGTAGTTTGGGCGTTAAACGCCAGAATGTGCACCATTCTGGCCGTTTAACGCCAGGATGGCACAAGAGGGAAGATTCTGTTTTCAATGGATGGCACAAGAGGGAAGATTTTGTTTTCAAATCAAATTTTTTTATGTTTTCAAAATCTTTTCAAAATCAAATCTTTTTCAAATCATATCTTTTCAATCAAATCTTTTTGAAAATCAATTTCTTTCTATTTTCAAGGATACTTGCTAACAATTAGTGATTTGATTCAACATTTCAAGTATGTTGCCTTTTCTGTTGAGAAAGGTTTAATGTTTGAATCATATCTTTTTTCTTGATAGCCAAGTCATTAATTTTCAAAATCAATTTTTTTTTTTCAAATTTTAAAATCAAATCTTTTTAAAATGTTTTTCAAATCATGTTTTCTCAATCACATTTTTTTAAAACCAATTATATCTTCTTAACCACATCTTTTTCAAAATAGTTTTCAATCAAATCTTTTTAATTTCTAATTTCAAAATCTTTTTCAAAAATCTTTTTTTTACTTAGTTTTCGAAAATTAAATACTATTTTTTCAAAATGTTTTTTTTAAATCTTTTACTTAATTTTTGAAAACTTCTTTCCCTCTTCTCATATCCTTCTATTTATGGACTAACACTATTCCTCAATAAACAATTTGAACTCCATCTTCCCTTGATAAGTTCGAAGTCTTCTACTTCTGCCTTCTATTTTTCTTTTCCTCTGACACCTCAAGGAATCTCTATACTGTGACATAGAGGATTCCACATTTTCTTGTTCTCTTCTCTTTCATATGAGCAGGAGCAAAGACAAAAGCATTCTTGTTGAGGCTGATCCTAAACCTGAAAGGACCTTGAAACGAAAGCTAAGAGAAGCTAAGGCACAATTCTCTGTAGAGGACCTAACAGAAATCTTCAAAG
>NC_029772.3:11825144-11828510 GCF_000817695.3 Arachis duranensis | reverse complement strand
CCTGTCTGAACTGTCCAAGATGTCTTTGGATAGCTCTGCTGGAGGATCTCTTCATCTAAAGAAGACGCCTACTGAAGCTCAAGAGCTCATTGAAATGGTTACAAATAACCAATTCATGTACACTTCTGAAAGGAATCCTGTGAACAATGGGACGAATTAGAAGAAAGGAGTTCTTAAGATTGATACTCTGAATGCCATATTGGCTCAGAACAAAATATTGACTCAACAAGTCAATATGATTTCTCAAAGTCTGTCTGGAATGCAAAATGCACCAGGTAGTACTAAGGAGGCTTCATCTGAAGAAGAAGCTTATGATCCTGAGAACCCTTCAATGGAAAAGGTGAATTACATGGGAGAACCCTATGGAAACACCTATAATCCTTCATGGAGAAATCATCCAAATCTTTCATGGAAGGATCAACAGAGACCTCAACAAGATTTCAACAACAATAATGGTGGAAGAAACAGGTTCAGCAATAGCAAGCCTTTTCCATCATCTTCTCAGCAACAGACAGAGAGTTCTAAGCAGAGTAACTCTGACTTAGCAACCATGGTCTCTGATCTAATCAAAATCACTCAAAGTGTCATGACTGAAACAAGGTCCTCCATTAGAAATTTGGAGGCACAAGTGGGTCAGCTGAGCAAGAAAATTACTGAACTCCCTCCTAGTACTCTTCCAAGCAATACAGAAGAAAATCCAAAAGGAGAGTTCAAAGCCATCAACATGGCCGAATTTGGAGAGGAGGAAGAGGCAGTGAACGCCACTGAGGAAGACCTCAATGGACGTCCACTGACCTCCAAAGAGTTCCCTAATGAGGAACCATGGGAATTTGAGGCTCAAAATGAGACCATAGAGATTCCATTGGACTTACTTCTGCCATTCATGAACACTGATGAGTACTCCTCCTCTGAAGAGGATGAGTATGTCACTGAAGAGCAAGTTGCTAAATACCTTGGAGCAATCATGAAGCTAAATGACAAGTTATTCGGAAATGAGACTTGGGATGATGAACCTCCTTTGCTCACCAAAGAACTGGATGACTTGTCTAGGCAGAAATTACCTCAAAAGAGACAGGATCCTGGGAAGTTTTCAATACCTTGTACCATAGGCACCATGACCTTTAAGAAGGCCTTGTGTGACCTAGGGTCAAGTGTAAACCTCATGCCTCTCTCCGTAATGGAGAAGCTAGGGATCTTTGAGGTGCAAGCTGCAAGAATCTCACTAGAGATGGCAGACAACTCAAGAAAACAAGCTTATGGACTTGTAGAGGATGTTCTGGTAAAAGTTGAAGACCATTACATCCCTGCTGATTTCATAGTCCTAGAGACTGGGTAGTGCATGGATGAATCTATCATCCTTGGCAGACCCTTCCTAGCCACAACAAAGGCTGTGATTGATGTTGATAGAGGAGAATTGATCATTCAAGGGAATAAAGAATCCTTTGTGTTTAAGGCTCAAGGATATCCCTCTGTCACCATGGAGAGGAAGCATGAAGAGCTTCTCTCAAAACAGAGCCAAACAGAGCCCCTACAGTCAAACTCTAAGTTTGGTGTTGAGAGGCCACAACCAACTTCTAAGTTTGGTGTTGAACCCCCACATTCAAACTCTAAGTTTGGTGTTGGGAGGTTCCAACATTGCTCTGAGCATCTTTGAGGCTCCATGAGAGCCCACTGTCAAGCTACTGACATTAAAGAAGTGCTTGTTGGGAGGCAACCCAATGTCATATTTTATCTATTTTCTTTTGTTATTTTATGTTTTCTGTAGGTCGATGATCATGAGAAGTCACAAAATCAATTGAAAAAGCAAGAACAAAAAGAAAAACAGAAAGAAAAACAGCACACCCTGGAGGAGAGCTTGCTGGCATTTAAACGCCAGTAAGGCTAGCAGATGGGCGTTTAACGCCCAGTCTGACTCCATTCTGGGCGTTTAACGCCAGAAAGGGGCACTAGTTTGGCGTTAAACGCCAGAAAAGGGCAAGAACTCGGTGTTAAACGCCAGAAATGGGCACCAGCCCGGCGTTTAACGCCAGAATTGGCACAAAGAGTAATTTTGCTCGCCACTTGGTGCAGGGATGACTTTTCCTTGACACCTCAGGATCTGTGGACCCCACAGGATCCCCACCTACCCCACCACTCTCTCTCTTCTTCACCCATTCACCAATCACCTCAACACCTCTTCCCCAAAAATCCTTCACCTATCAAATCCAATCTTTCTCTTCACCACTCACATCCATCCTTCATAAAACCCCACCTACCTCACCATTCAAATTCAAACCACTTTCCCTCCCAAACCCACCCATACATAGCCGAACCCTACCCTCTCTCCACTCCTATATAAACCCATCTTCACTCCTTCATTTTCACACAACCTAAACACTACTTCTCCCCCTTTTGGCCGAACCACAAAGCCTCTTCCATCTCCTTCATTTCTTCTTCTTTTACTCTCTTTTTTCTTCTTTTGCTCGAGGATGAGCAAACCTTTTAAGTTTGGTGTGGTAAAAGCATTGCTTTTTGTTTTTCCATAACCATTTATGGCATCTAACGCCGGAGAAACCTCTAGAAAGAAGAAAGGGAGGACAAAAGCTTCCGCCTCCGAGTCATAGGAGATGGAGAGATTCATCTCAAGGGTCAATAACTCAGTAGTAGAGCATTTGACTACACATCAAGAGAGCCCACTCATGGACCTCAACAAGAGCATGAGGAATTTCCTCATCAAAAAATCCTTGAGATACCTCAAGGGATATATTTTCCTCCACATGAATATCCGGAGATCCGACATGAGATCCGAAGAAGAGGTTGGGAAGTTCTTACCAACCCCGTTCAACAAGTCGGAATCTTAATGGTTCAAGAGTTCTATGCCAATGCATGGATCACCAAGAACCATGATCAAAGTGTGAACCCGGACCCAAAGAATTGGCTTACTATGGTTCGGGGGAAATACTTAGACTTTAGTCCGGAAAATGTAAGGTTGGCATTCAACTTGTCCATGATGCAAGGAGATGAACATCCTTACACTAGAAGGGTCAACTTTGATCAAAGGTTGGACCAAGTCCTCACAGTCATTTGTGAAGAGGGCGCCCAATGGAAGAGAGATTCAAGAGGGAAGCCGGTTCAACTGAGAAGGCATGACTCAAGCCCATGGCTAGAGGATGGTTGGAGTTTATCCAACGCTCAATCATTCCCACTAGCAACCGGTCCGAAGTTACTATAGACCGGGCTATCATGATTCATAGCATCATGATTGGAGAAGAAATAGAAGTTCATGAGGTTATATCCCAAGAACTCTATAAGGTGGTAGACAAGTCCTCTACCTTGGCAAGGTTAGCCTTTCCTCATCTCATTTGTCACCTCTGTTATTCAGTTGGA
>NC_029772.3:11824250-11824919 GCF_000817695.3 Arachis duranensis | reverse complement strand
ATGCTTATGTTTATCTATGTTTGTGTCTTGTGATCATTAGTGTCTTAGTGTCTATACCTTAAAGTTATGAATGTCCTATGAATCCATCACCTCTCTTAAATGAAAAAATGTTCTTAATTGAAAAAGAGAAGAATGGCATGAATTTTGAATTTTATAACAATTTAATTATTTTGATGTGGTGGCAATATTTTTATTTTCTGAATGTATGCTTGAACAGTGCATATGTATCTTGAATTTGTGGTTCATGAATGTTGGCTCTTGAAAGAATGATGAAAAAGGAGACATGTTACTGAGGATCTGAAAAATCATAAAAATGATTCTTGAAGTAAGAAAAAGCAGTGAATACAAAAAAAAACGAAAAAAAAGAGAGAAAAAAAGAAAGAAATAAAGTTGTGATCCAAGGCAAAAAGAGTGTGCTTAAGAACCCTGGACACCTCTAATTGGGGACTCTAGCAAAGCTGAGTCACAATCTGAAAAGGTTCACCCAATTATGTGTCTGTGGCATGTATGTATCCGGTGGTAATACTGGAAGACAGAGTGCTTTGGGCCACGTCCAAGACTCAATAAGTAGCTGTGTTCAAGAATCATCATACTTAACTAGGAGAATCAATAACACTATCTGGATTCTGAGTTCCTATAGAAGCCAATCATTCTGAATTTCAAAGGATA
>NC_029772.3:11797547-11823904 GCF_000817695.3 Arachis duranensis | reverse complement strand
ATAGTGTGTTTTTCTGTGATTTCAGGTATTTTCTGGCTGAAATTGAGGGACATGAGCAAAAATCTGATTCAGAGACTAAAAAGGACTGCAGATGCTGTTGGATTCTGATCTCCATGCACTCGAAGTGAATTTTCTGGAGCTACAGAAGCCCAATTGGCGCGCTCTCAACGGCGTTGGAAAGTAGACATCCTGAGCTTTCCAGCAATATATGATAGTCCATACTTTGCCCAAGATTTGATGGCCCAAACTGGCGTTCAAAGTTACCATCAGAATTCCCAGCGTTAAACGCCGGAACTGGCACAGGGATGGGAGTTAAACGCCTAAACTGGCACCAAAGCTGGCGTTTAACTCCAAGAAGAGTCTCTACACGAAAATGCTTCAATGCTCAGTCCAAGCACACACCAAGTGGGCCCGGAAGTGGATTTTTATGTCATTTACTCATCTTTGTAAACCCTAGGCTACTAGTTCTCTATATATAGGACCTTTTACTATTGTATTTTCATCGGGAGATCTTCGAATCTTTTGATCAATTGGGGGCTGGCCTCACGGCCATGCCTAGACCTTGTTCTTATGTATTTTCAACGGTGGAGTTTCTACACACCATAGATTAAGGTGTGGAGCTCTGCTGTACCTCGAGTATTAATGCAATTACTATTGTTCTTCTATTCAATTCCGCTTGTTCTTGTTCTAAGATATCACTTGTTCTTCAACTTGATGAATGTGATGATCTGTGACACTCATCATCATTCTCCCCTATGAACGTGTGCCTGACAACCACCTCCGTTCTACCTTAGATTGGGTGGATATCTCTTGGATTCTTTAACCGGAATCTTCGTTGTATAAGCTAGAATTGATGGCGGCATTCAAGAGAATCCGGAAGGTCTAAACCTTGTCTGTGGTATTCTGAGTAGGATTCAATGATTGAATGACTGTGACGAGCTTCAAACTCGCGATTGTGGGGCGTTAGTGACAGACGCAAAAGAATCAATGGATTCTATTCTGACATGATCGAGAACCGACAGATGAATAGCCGTGCTGTGATAGAGCGCGTTGATCGACCCTTACTCGCGTAAGGTTTATTACTTGGACGACCCAGTACACTTGCTGGTTAGTTGTGCGAAGTTGTGTTTATGCCATGGTATTGAACACCAAGGTTTTGGATTCATTACCGGGGATTATTTGAGTTGTGAAAAGTATTGATCACAATTTCGTGCACCACGTACCGTGCGCGCACGCGTCGCAGTCGGCACATGACTTCATTAAAGCAACACGTGCCTGGCGATTTGGAAGGGTTTCTGAACCCATTTTGACGCCAATTGCTGATAGAAAGGAATAAAAGGATCAAGGATTGAAGGGGGAAAGGTGTGAGTTCATTACCATTAGTCATAGTTTTAGTTTTAGAGTAGTTTTAGAGAGAGAAGCTCTCACTTCTCTCTAGAATTAGGATTAGGTTTAGGTTAATCTCTCTTCTTAGATCTAGGTTTAATTCATGCTTTGATTCACTTTTCTTTTACCAATTCTTAATCTTCCTCTCTCCCTCTTTCTAGTTATGTGCTTTAATAATTGTAATTCTTCATTTTGTTTTGGATAGATTGTTGTTTCTTTGTTTTATTTCAATAATGCAATTTGAGGTAATTCATGATAATTGTGATTTCCTTGATTGTTGTTGTTAATTCTTTGCAATAATTGTTGTTAGATTCTATTCTTGTTCTTAATTTACTATGCTTTTCTTTTGTGCCTTCCAAGTGTTTGATGAAATGCTTGGTTGGATTTTAATGTAGGTTTTGTTCCTCTTGGCCTAGGTAGAGTAATTAGTGACTCTTGAGTTATCTAATTCCCTTGTTGATTGACAATTAGAAGTTGCTAATTGATTTGAATGCCTCTAAAGCTAGTCTTTCCTTTAGGAGTTGATTAGGACTTGAGGAATCAAATTGATTCATCCACTTGACTTTCCTCCATGGTTAACTAAGTGGGAGTAATGGACAATTTGTCATCACAATTGAGGAGGATAACTAGAATAGGACTTCTAGTACTCATATCTTGCCAAGAGCTTTGCTAGTTGTTAGTCTATTTTCTTTGCCATTTATATTTCTTGTCTAAAATCTTAAAAACCCCAATTATAACTCACAACCAATAACAAGACACTTTATTGTAATTCCTAGGGAGAACGACCCGAGGTCCAATACTTCGGTTTAATAAATTTTAGGGGTTTGTACTAGTGACAAACAACTTTTTGTATGAAAGGATTATTGTTTGGTTTAGAAACTATACTTTACAACGAGATTTCATTAGTGAAATTCTAAACTGTCAAAAATCCAATCATCATGTATCCTGAGTATGCGTCCATAAATGAGAGGTATTTATATCCGAAGGAGGCATCTACCAGAGCATCGATACTTGGGAGTGGATAAGGATCTTTTGGGCAGGCTTTGTTGAGATCAGTGTAGTCGGTGCACATTCGCCACTTCCCATTTGATTTTTTCACCAAGACGACGTTAGCTAGCCATAGTGGGTATTTGACTTCTCTTATGAATCCTACCTCTAGTAGACCTTGTACCTGCTCTTCCACAGCTTGGGATCGTTCTGGTCTGAGCTTTTTACGCCTCTGTTGTACTGGCCGAGATCCTGGGTAGATTGCTAGCTTGTGGCACATTAACTTGGGGTTTATGCCTGGCATGTCTGCGGCCTTCCATGCAAAGAGGTCGACGTTATCTCGCAAGAACTGTATGAGTGATTCTTTTATGTCTCCTTTTAGGATTATGCCGATATTGGTTGTTTGGTCTAGGATATCTCCGATCTGGACTTTTACTACTTCACCTTCGGGTTGTGGGCAGAGTTCTTCCCACCTCTGAGCTCCACTGAGTTCGATGGTGTGGAATTCTTCTCTTCTGCCTCTGAGGTTTAAACTTTTGTTGTAGCAGCAGCGCGCCGTCGAAGGTTGTGTGTAGTGAGATGTATCCAAGCGGTTAAACTGGGGTGTCTCCCAGTCCGAACAGGCTGTTCGTATATGCTCTAAGTTCTTTTTCTTCCAGGCCGAGCTTGTCGAAAGCAATTTTGAACAAGATGTCGGCGGAGCTCCCTTGATCTATCAGTGTGCGGTGGAGATTTGCGTTTACCAGTATAACAGTGATGACCATGGGATCGTCGTGTCCTAAGATGATACCGGATGCGTCTTCTTTGGTGAAAGTAATTGCGGAGATGTCGAGTGCTTCCTCCTTCCCCTCAACATGATATACTTCTTTAAGATATCTTTTGCGAGATGATTTGGAGATTCCTCCTCCCGCAAATCCGCCGCGTATTATGTGGACGTGTCTTTCTGGAGTATGAGGTGATCGCTCGGTTTGTCCGACATCTTCTTCCCTTCTTCTTTTTCTTTGCTCATCGTTCCGGGTGGCCAGGTACCGATCTAATTTCCCTTCTCTTACTAGTTTTTCTATGACATTCTTTAAGTCAAAACATTCGTTGGTGGAATGCCCGTGGATTCGATGGTATTCACAATATTCGGTCCGATTTCCTCCTCCTTTTTTTGCCTTTGAGTGGTCGAGCTGGAGGTATTTTTTTCAGTGTGGCAAACCTCTCTGTAGACATCCACAAGGGACACCCGAAGATGGGTGTAATTGTGGTATTTTTTATTTTTTCCCCATGTTGATCTTTCTTCTTTTTTGACTCTTTGTCCTTATCCCGGGAGAGATAGGTGAATTCGAATTTTGAGGTCTCTCCTAGTCGAGAGTTTTCCTCCATGTTGATGTACTTCTCTGATCGTTCTTGCACTTCGTTTAGAGATGTGGGGTGTTTTTTTTTATATAGATTGGCTAAAAGGTCTCTCTCGCAAGCCATTGATGAGGCCCATAATGGCACCTCTGTTGGTAGGCTTTGTATGTCCAGGCATGTTTTGTTGAATCTTTCCATGTAGTTGTGAAGACTTTCCGTTCTCCTTGCTTGATTCCTAATAGACTTTGGAGCGTACTTAGCCTTATCTTTTTGGATGGAGAATCTGGCCAAAAACTTCTTGGCTAAGTCGTCGAAACTCGAGATGGACCTAGGAGGTAGATTGTCGAACCATCTAATTATTGTCTTTGTTAAAGTAGTTGGAAAGGCTTTGCAGCGAACTGCATTTGAGGTGTCGGTGAGGTACATTCTACTTCTGAAATTGCTGAGATGATGGCCGGGATCTGTAGTGCCATCGTACAAAGTCATATCCGAGAGTTTAAAGTCTTTTGGGATTTTGGTCTTCATGATCTCCTTGGTGAATGGATCTTGGTCCTTGTGGGAGCTATCCTCATGAGGGGATCGGTTAGCTTTGGTCTTGAGATCGGCTTCGAGTTTTAGGAGTTTGTCCTCCAACTCCCGGCGTTGCCTTATTTCCCTTTGTAGGTCTTTCTCAGCATCTCGTTGACGTAGGGCTTCTTCTTCAACTTGTTTTAAACGATCTTGAAGTGCCTCCATGGCTCCTGCATTTGGAGAATTCCTTTTGTTGTTAAGTTGAGGAGTATCCTTTGGTGTAGTGTCCGCATTTTTGTGTAGCGTTCTATCCTCTAGATCTGAATTGTGGTCGTTGTCATGGTCGTCCGCCATGGTGATGGGATGACTTCCAGGTTCCTCAGAAATGGCGCCAATGTTCCGAGGGTTACCTAAAACTGTAGGTCGATCTCGGTGAGATCTTCTGTACTGGTCGGAGATGACGTGTCCGGTGTGTAGGTGGTGGCCAGAGCTGCTGCGTCCGACTTGTAGGACTGCCAATGTTGCTGATCCTTTGTCACTAGAGGGTGGTGGTACCTGCAAGGGACTCCGATGCTTAAGTTAGCAAGGGTATTTAACAGGTTTTTTGTAGAATCAGAGTATGAGTTATACCTGGGTGCTCTAGTGTATTTATAATGGTGTGGAGTGACCTTTCTGGAGATAAGATAGTTATCTTATCTTCGAGTGAGGTCATCTTACCTTCGAGGGAACCGCCCTTATCTCTATAGGCTTAGACTGCCTTAGGATTTGGGACGTGTTCCTCTGTTGGGCCCTTTTTGGGCTCCTCCTGGTGATTGGGCCGAGCTCTCTAAGAAGAGGTCGGATTGTCCTGACCTGAAGAGGTCAGTCGATTTATTAATAAAACATCCCGGGTCAAACAGCTCGACCCAGGGTATGAACAAAAGGAAAAATATGCAAGACACCAAACTTAGAGATTTTTCATGTTTAGACACTAACAAACTAAAAATGCATATGAAAAACAAGAAAAGATACAAAACAAGAAAAATTAAAGATCAAACAAGGAGACTTATCAAGATCAACTTGAAGATCATGAAGAACACCATGCATGAGTTTTCGAAAATTTTTGAGAAAAATAAAAATATGCAATTGACACCAAACTTAAAAATTGACACTAGACTCAAACAAGAAACACAAAATATTTTTTATTTTTATGATTTTATAAATTTTTTTTGGATTTTTTGAAAATTATTTTTAGAAAAACGAAAAAGAAGAAAAATTTTGAAAGATTTTTGAAAACTTTTTGAAAATAAAATAATGGTTAAAACAAGAAGAAAATTACCTAATCTGAGCAACAAGATGAACCGTCAGTTGTCCAAACTCGAACAATCCCCGGCAACGGTGCCAAAAACTTGGTGCACGAAATTGTGATCTCAATGGCGCCAACAACTTGGTACGCACAATTGTAATCTCAACTCTTTTTCACAACTTTGCACAACTAACCAGCAAGTGCACTGGGTCATCCAAGTAATAAACCTTACGTGAGTAAGGGTCGATCCCACAGAGATTGTCAGCTTGAAGCAAGCTATGGTCATCTTGAAAATCTCAGTCAGGCGGATTCAAATGGTTATGGAGTTTTGATAATTAAAATATAAATATACATAAAATAAAGATAGAGATACTTATGTAATTCATTGGTGGGAATTTCAGATAAGCGTATGGAGATGCGTTATTCCTTCTGAATCTCTGCTTTCCTACTGCCTTTATCCAATCCTTCATACTCCTTTCTATTGCAAGCTGTATGTTGGGTGTCACCGTTGTCAATGGCTACTTCCCGTCCTCTCAGTGAAAATGGTCCTCTACAGTTTCTGTACGACTAATCAACTGTCGGATTTCTCGTCTCGGATGAAAAATACCATGCACAGATATCGTATGGCTAATCGGCTGTTGGTTCTCGATCGTGTAGGAATAGGATTTACTATCCTTTTGCGTCTGTCACCACGCCCTACAGTCACGAGTTTGAAGCTCGTCATAGTCATCCCATCCCAGATCCTACTCGAAATACCACAGACAAGGTTTAGACTTTCCGGATCTCAAGAATGCTGCCAATGGATTCTAGCTTATACCATGAAGATTCTAATCTCGGATTCAGATGCCCCATTGTCAGATGAGAGTTGATGTGAATCGTTGATTAGAAACCCAAGAGATATACATTCAAGCTTGTTTTCATGTAGAACGGAAGTGGTTGTCAATCGCGCGTTCATGAGTGAGAATGGTGATGAGTGTCACATATTCATCACATTCATCATGTTCTTGTATGCAAATGAATATCTTAGAATAAGATTAAGCATGAATTGAATAGAAGAACAGTAGTACTTTGCATTAATACTCGAGAAACAGCAAAGCTACACACCTTAATCTATGGTGTGTAGAGACTCCACCGTTGAAAATACATAAGAATAAGGTCTAGGCATGGTTGTGAGGCCAGCCCCCAAAAAGTGATCAAGAGATCAAAAGATGTCTAATACAATAGTAAAAGGTCATATTTATACTAGACTAGTTACTAGGGTTTACAGAAATAAGTAAATAATGCAGAAATCCACTTCCGGGCCCACTTGGTGTGTGCTTGGGTTGAGCATTAAAGCTTTCACGTGTATAGACTTCTCTTGGAGTTAAACGCCAGTTTGTAACTTGTTTCTGGCGTTTGACTCTAGCTTGCAACTTGTTTCTGGCGTTTAACGCCAGAATAGGGTAAAAAGCTGATGTTGAACGCCAGTTTACGTCATTTAAACTCGAGCAAAGTATAAAATATTATATATTTCTGGAAAGCCCTGGATGTCTACTTTCCAACGCAATTGAGAACGCACCATTTGGACTTCTGTAGCTCCAAAAATTCCATTTTGAGCGCAAGAAGGTCAGAATCCAACCAAATCAGCAGTCCTTTTTCAGCCTCTGAATCAGACTTTTGCTCAGGTCCCTCAATTTTAGCCAGAAAATACCTGAAATCACAGAAAAACACACAAACTCATAGTAAAGTCCATAAATGTGAATTTTGCTTAAAAACTAATAAAAATATACTAAAAAGTGAATAAAACATACTAAAAACTATATAAAAACAATGCCAAAAAGCATATAAATTATCCGCTCATCAAGGAGTTTCTTCAACAGCTCGCCTTTTCCATCGGCTTCTACTAGCAAGCTTCCTTGTGTTTCTATGAGGAGATGGCACAGCAGACAATGCACTTGGAGATCTGATGCTTGTTGATTCATTCGGCAGAGGAACTGGCGGCAATCCAGTGTCAGCAATAAATCAATAAACAACAATGATTAAAATAATTTAACAAACAGAACGTTACCTAACAAACAGCAAATAATGAATCAACAAATCACAAGTCAGCAATAAAATCGGGTTAAAATACCAATGCAGAGTCTAATTTAACCAAATTAACAATGAATTAACAAGTCAGCAAGTCAGCAATAAAGTATACAATACCAATACTGAGTATAATTTAACCAAATTAACAATGAATCAACAAGTCAGCAAGTCAGCAATAAAGTAAACAATACTAATGCTGAGTATAATTTAACCAAATTAACAGTAACACTAAGATCAAAAATACCAATAGCAAACAATACTAATGGCAAGATTAAACAAAATCGGGTTTTACACTAGTAAACTACACCAATAACAATAAACAACAATAATGAATCAATGATTTAACCAAATTACATACCCGGCTCAGTGGCTCGGGCTCCATATCTGACATGAATGGGTGGCTGGGTAGAAGACTGGGAGGAACGTGGGTGTTATGTTGAATCGGTGACTAGTGGGTGCTGTATTGAATCGGTGACTGGGTGGGAGACTTGAATCAGTGACTGGTGGGTGCTATGTTGTGGGTGGCGACTGGCGAGGGTGGTGCTCTGCTACTGCTGGGTGCGAGGGATGAGGGTCATCCTCTGCTAGACTGCTACTGCTGTGTGCGAGGGTTGTTCAGGCTGTGGCTAGGGCTTCGTGGTGCTCTGTTCGCGAAGAAAGTGGTGGTAGACTGGGAGGAACGTGGGTTCACCACCGTGAAAAGAGAGCGCCACTGCAAAGAGGAGAGCGCGACCGTGAGAGGAGAGCATGACTGAGAGGCTGAGAGCTTTCGATTGGGGGTGGGAGCTTGGGAAGCGTGGGGTTAGGGCTCACTGCTCAGGACTCGAGCTCAAGGGAATTGGGGTTTAGGGGTGGGGTAGGTTTTTTAGGGTTTTTTTACTCCACCGGTTCGGTTCGGTTTGGTTAAGGTTTTCTTGGTCAGAACCGAAAATCGAACTGAACCATAAAAAAACTCTAAAACACATTTTTTTTGGTTTTTTGGTTTTCGGTTTATTCGATTTTCGGTTTAGTTCATTCTGGATCGATTTTGAACACCCCTAGCAACAGGGAACTATCATCTTGTGAAAGCTTAGTAGTACTGTCCATTGGAACCCCAGCAGGCTTGGCTCCCAAAAGACCACAATCAGATAACAAGTCTAAACAGTATTTATGTTGGGATAAGGAAATTCCTGAATTGGAATGAGCAACTTCAATACCCAAAAAATGCTTTAAAGTTCCCAAATTCTTAATTATGAAATGCTCATTCAAAATTTTTTTTGATTGCTGCCATTTCAGAAACTTAATTACCAGTAAGTACAATATCATTCACATAAATCAACAAGATACAAACTTCACTGCCTTTAACTTTAATAAACAAGCTATAATAAAAAACGGTTTGTTGATACCCACAATAAATAATTAGAATAGAAAGCTTCTCATACCACATTCGGCTTGATTGCCGTAGACCATACAAAGACTTGAGAAGCCGACAACATTGATTGGACCGACCAGAGAGACCAGGAGGGAGTTTTATATATACAACTTTAGACAAATCACCGTACAAAAAGGCATTGTTCACGTCTAGCTACTGTATAGGCCATCGTCGAATGGAAGCTAGAGCGAGAACGATCCGGATAGTTGCTGGTTTGACAACCGGGGAGAATGTTTCTAAAAATTCCATGCCCTCTGTCTGGGTGAAACCCTTGGCAACTAAACGGGCTTTGTAACACTCGATTGATCTATCTGATCTGCGTTTGATTTTGTATACCCAACGACAACCAATTGGTTTTACTTGCTGAGGACAATCTACAATGAGCCAGGTTCGATTTGATTCGAATGTAACAAGTTCTTTTTGCATGGCTAGACGCCAATGAGAAACTCCATTGGCTTCCCGAAATGTCTTTGGTTCATGCTCAGAATGCAAGGATGAGATATATGATCTGTGAGAAGGAGACAGAGAGGAGAGGGAGAAAACAAAAGAAATTGGATATCTTGACATTGAGGATGAAGAAGTTTGGGGAGTAAGAAAAGTGTTGCACAAGTAATCGGAAAGATAAGTAGGCGGCTTGGTCGTCGTTGGCTCTAGCAAGGTGGCATTGGAGGCGAAGGAGAGGAAACAGTCAAATCAGTGGAGGAAGGGAAGGATCCTTGGTCAGGAGGGGTTGGTATAAAGGAGTTGGGAGTAGGTGGAGAAGATGTATATGAGTGGGTTGTTGTGGTGTGAGGGTCAATATGACAGGATGGGAAAGAAGCGGGAAGAGAGGGAGAAGGAGTTGAACACGTTGATGAAGAAGGAATTGAAGTAGGGTTTTCTGGAAAAATGGTATTAGGGTGAAGATGATGGGAAGTATCATATTGGGTAGGGGGATCAATGGGAATGGGTTGGTGCGTGTGTTTTCCAGTTGGTAAGGAGTGAGAATTTGGGTCAAGAATAGGTGTAGTAGGCTAAAGAGGTTTTGGGCTTTTGATGACTAAAGAAAAAGTTAATTCATAAAAAAGAACATTTTCGGATACCAAAATCTTGTTATCTTGTAAAGAATAGACAATATATCCTTTTAAATAATTTGGGTAACTAATAAAAATTGCTTTGTATGCTTGTGGATCAAATTTTGAATGAATGTTGGTAAGAGTAGAAACAAAACATAAGCAACCAAAAACTTTTAAATCATTGTAATTAGGTGATTTATTATATAAAATTTCAAAAGGGGTTTTAAATTTTAAAATGAATGATGGAACCTGATTTATTAAATAAACCGCATGATTAATAGCATAAAACCAAAAATTAAGAGGTAAATTGGATTGAAACATGAGAGTTCTTGCAATATTTAAAATATGTTGATGCTTTCTTTCTACTCTACCATTTTGTTGAGGTGTTTTAACATAACTTCGTTGATGAATAAAATTCAGTAAGTAAAAATTCAGGACCATTATCAGAACGAACAATTTTAACTTTTGAATTAAATTGAGTTTCTACTAAAGCAATAAAATTTTTAATGTGTTGTGAAACCTCACTTTTAGACTTTAATAAAACAACCCAAATGAATTGGCTAAAATCATCTACAATGGTTAAAAAAATTTATGATAATGAATAGAAGTAGTTCTAAATAGGCCCCAAATATCAAAGTGTAATAATTCAAAATTAGCATTTGCATGACTCAAACTTGTTGAAAAAGAATTTTTTTTTTGCTTAAAAAAGTGACATACATCGCAAATTTTATTTTGATGAGATGAAATAAAAGGATATTGTCTGTATAAGAAATTGAATCTTTGTCAGAAAGATATCCTAAACGGAAATGTCATAACTTAGAAGATGTTGTGTGGAATTTATTAAATGTAATGGTATGGTGGTGTTATTGCTGGTGTCAAAGACTTTTTCAAGGATGTACAATCCTTCTCTTAATTTACCCAAATCAATCGTCCTCAATATGTTCGATTCCTTAGAAGACATGAATATTGAGAAAAAGTAAGATCACAATGAAGCATAGAGGTAATTTTTGAAATAGAAATTAAATTAAACTGAAATATTGGCAAATACAAGCATCATTCAAAATAAAGATGTTGAAAATTAACAACAACTTTATATTGTACAATGACTTGTGAACCATTTGGCATATGAACAATAATAGATTTAATTTTTGTGTAAGAAACAAAATACGAAAGATTTAAAGTTATATGATCTGTAGCACCAGAATCAATTATCCAAGTACTAGAAAAATTAGAAGATGATTGGTGCACGAAATTGTAAATCACACTTTTCACAATTCGTACCACTAACTAGCAAGTGCACTGGGTCGTCCAAGTAATACCTTACGTGAGTAAGGGTCGATCCCACAGAGATTGTTGGCTTGAAGCAAGCTATCGTTATCTTGTAACTCTTAGTCAGGATATCAATTATAATTATCAGTTGACTTGCAAATGAACAAGAGAGCATGGATTAAATAATACTTATTATGCAGTAATGGAGAATATGTTGGAGTTTTGGAGATGCTTTGTCTTCTGAATCTCTGCTTTCTCCCTGTCTTCTTTTTCACGCATGCAAGGTTCCTTCTATGGCAAGATGTGTGTTGGTGGATCACCGTTGTCAATGGCTACCATCCGTTCTCTCAGTGAAAATGATCCATGTGCGCTGTCACCGCACGGCTAATCATCTGTCGGTTCTCACTCATGCTGGAATAGGATCCATTGATCCTTTTGCGTCTGTCACTACACCCAACCCTTGTGAGTTTGAAGCTCATCACAGTGATTCAATCCCTGAATCCTACTCGAAATACCACAGACAAGGTTTAGACTTTTCGGATTCTCAAGAATGTTGCCAATGGATTATAGCTTATACCACGAAGATTCTGATTAAGGAGTCCAAGAGATACTCATTCAATCGAAGGTAGAATGGAGGTGGTTGTCAGGTACGCGTTCATAGATTGAGAATAGTGATGAGTGTCACGGATCATCACATTCATCATATTGAAGTGCGAATGAACATCTTAGAGAGAAACAAGCGTGTTTGAATAGAAAACATAAATAATTGCATTAATTCATCGAGACGCTGCAGAGCTCCTCACCCCCAACAATGGAGTTTAGAGACTCATGCCATCAAAAAGTACAAAGTTCAGATCTAAAATGTCATGAGGTACAAAATAAGTCTCTAAAAGTTGTTTAAATACTAAACTAGTAACCTAGGTTTACAGAAAATGAGTAAACTAAGATAGATAGTGCAGAAATCTACTTCTGGGGACCACTTGGTGTGTGATGGGGCTGAGACTTGAGCTTCTCACGTGCCTGGGTTGTTTCTAGAGTTGAACGTCAGGTTGTAACCTATTTTTGGCGTTTAACTCCAACTTGCAACCTGTTTCTGGAGTTTAACGCCAGAATGCAACATGAAACTGGCGTTAAACGTCAGTTTACATTGTTTATCTTCGAGTAAAGTATGGATTATTATACATTGCTGGAAATCCCTGGATGTCTACTTTCCAACCCAATTGAGAGCATGCCAATTGAACTCCTGTAGCTCCAAAAATCCATTCCGAGTGCAAGGAGGTTAGAATCCAATAGCATCAGCAATCTTTTTTTAGCCTGAATCAGATTTTTGCTCAGCTCTCTCAATTTCTGCCAGAAAATACCTGAAATAATAGAAAAACACACAAACTCATAGTAAAGTCCAGAAATATGAATTTTTCCTAAAAACTAATAAAAATATACTAAAAACTACATGAAATTACCCCCAAAAAGCGTATAAAATATCTGCTCATCACAACACCAAACTTAAACTGTTACTTGTCCCCAAGCAACTAGATAAATAAAATAGGATAAAAAGAAATCAAGAAGCAATAATATCTCAGAGTTTCAAGTGAAGCTCAGATTCTAATTAGATGAGCGGGGCTAGTAGCTTTTTGCTTTCGAACAGTTTTGGCATCTCACTTTATCCTTTGAAATTCAGAATGATTGGCATCCATAGGAACTCAGAATCTCAGATAGTATTATTGATTTTCCTAGTTAAGTATGTTGATTCTTGAACACAGCTACTTTTATGAGTCTTGGCCGTGGCCCTAAGCATTTTTTTATGAGTCTTGGCCGTGGTCCTAAGCATTTTGTTTTCCAGTATTACCACCGGATACATAAATGCCACAGACACATAACTGGGTGAACCTTTTTAGATTGTGACTTAGCTTTGCTAAATTCCCTAATTAGAGGTGTCCAGAGTTCTTAAGCACACTCTTTTGCTTTGGATCACGACTTTAACCACTCAGTCTCAAGCTTTTCACTTGGACCTGCATGCCACAAGCACATGGTTAGGGACAGCTTGATTTAGCCGCTTAGGCCTGGATTTATTTCCTTGGGCCCTCCTATCCATTGATACTCAAAGTCTTGGATCCTTTTTACCCTTGCCTTTTGGTTTAAAGGGCTATTGGCTTTTTCTACTGCTCCTTCTCTTTCTTTTTCACTGCTTTTTCTTGCTTCAAGAATCAATTTCATGATTTTTCAGATCATCAATAACATTTCTCTTGTTCATCATTCTTTCAAGAGCCAACAATTTTAACATTCATAAAATTCAATATAAAAAATATGCACTGTTCAAACATTCATTCAGAAGACAAAAAGTATTGCCACCACATATAAATAATTAGAATTTCCCTTATTAAAAACTCGAAAAAATATTGCCTCCTTATTCTAAAAATCTGCTATTTTATTTATGTTTGATGATGATGAGAAAAAAAATTATAGCTTAATTGGAGATAAAATCAAAATAGATATACTAATTACTACTACTCATATATAACTTCTAAGGTAAATTCCTAATAAGAACAACTATCACAGAGTTAAGGATAAGATTAGGACTCAACAACCTTTATTTTGGGAGGTGGATGCTCTTTTAATCTGTGGGGTGCTTGGCCCTTCAAGAGACAGCTTCTGACGCTTCAGTTGCTTCAGTTCACGCCCTTGCTCTTCTTGTTTTCTAAGTAGTTTGCAAAGCATGCTATTTTGATTTTTCTGTTCTTCCTTTAGTTGCTCCATAGCTTCTTGCAACTTGGTGACAGATGCTTCAAGACGCTCCCAGTATTCAATTTGAGGGATTTCCAGGAGGAACTCCTGTGCTTTCCTCTTGATGGGGTCGTCCTGCACTTGTTGTCCTTCCATTGACTTTTTGGTGATTGGTCACTCAACTGAGATATACTCATTTACTCCCATCTTCACCCCAGCATCTTTAGATAGCATAGAGATTAAGCTTGGATAAGCCTATTTGGCATCTTTGGAGTTCTTGTTTGCAATTGTGTAAAGTTCACAAGAAATCAGCTGATAAACTTCCACTTCTTTTCCCAACATAATGCAATGGATCATTACTGCTCTTTTGATGGTGACTTCAGAGCAGTTGCTAGTGGGCAGTATAAAATGCCCAATGAAGTCTAGCCAGCCTCTGACGACTGGTTTGAGATATTCTCTCTTGAGTTGATTTGGGACACCCTTTGTGTTGGTTGTTCACTTTGTTCCAGGGAGGCATATGTCCTCTAGAATTTCGTCCAAGCCCTTATTTGTTCTCATTATTCTCCTATTAAAGGAGTCTGGGTCATCTTTCAGCTGAGGTAGCTTAAAGATCTCCCTGATTTTGTCAGGGTGGAGGTGAATTATCTTCCCTCTGACCAAAGTTTGATAGTCATAGAAGGCGGTTCCAGCTATTCTCTGCCTGTCTGTTTACCACAAATTAGAGTAGAATTCCTGAACCATGTGTCTTCCCACCTTTGTTTCAGAATTAGCTAGGATTTCCCAACTCCTGTTTCGAATTTGCTCTTGGATCTCCGGATATTCGTCTTCTTTCAGATCAAATTTAACTTCTGGGATCACTGACCTTAGACCTATTATTTTGTAGTAATAGTCTGAATGTTCTTTTGTTAAGAACTTCCCTTGATTCCAAAGTGGTTTTGGAATATTCTCTTTCTTGCCTCTTGGAGTAGTTTGTTTTCCCTTAGGAGCCATGATCTTAGTGGGTATTGGTTTAGTGATCACGGATAAACACACCAAACTTAGAGGTTTGCTTGTCCTCAAGCAATAGAGAGGAAAGGAGAGGGATAGAAGGAGAGCCAATTTTGAATTGTGGAGGAGAGGAGGGAGGCCGAACGTGGATTTAAAGGGGGGTGGGTTTTCAAAAATTTTGAAAAAGATAAGATAGAAGATATGATGAGTTTAAAAATGATTTAAGAAGATTTAAAAAGATTTGAAAGGAATTCAAAAAGATAATTGAGTTTTGAAAATGGTTTGAAAAGATTTTGAAGAAAAATTAAGAAACGTGTTTAGGATTAAAAATTTTTGGAATTGAAGTTGAAAGATGAGAGTTTGTAACATGTTTATGCAAGAAATCTTGAATTGAAACATGAAAAATGGAAAAAATTTGAAGTGAAAAACGAATTTACATCCTACCCACAATCTTGGCGTTAAACGCCCAAACGCTGCATGTTTTGGGTATTTAACGCCCATTTGTAGCTTCTCCTGGGCGTTTAACGCCCAACTGTAGCATCTGGCTGGCGTTAAACGCTAGAAAATCCTTTATCACTGGGCGTTTTTCTGAACGCCCATGATGCTGCAAATCTGGTGTTAAACGCCCAGAAGTTGCTTCTTTCTGGCGTTTAACGCCCAGATGGCTATCTCTACTGGCGTTAAACGCCCAGTAGATGCTCCTTTTGGGTGTTTAACGCCCAAAACAGCTCTTATTGGCTTTTTCGCACCAGTGAGCTTCTTTTTGCTGTTTTATCCTCTGAATCTTTTTGTAACTCTGTGAACTCATGCAATTGCTATTTTACCTTGAAGATAATTAGTATGAACCTGTAAAATTCAATTAATTAACAAAATGGCTGGGTTGCCTCCCAGCAAGCGCTTTTTTATTGTCTTTAGCTGGACTATTACTGAGCTTTAATCAAGTCTCAGTTTTGAGCATTCTTGCTCAAAATTGCTTTCAAGATAATGTTTGACTCTCTATCCATTAACAATGAACTTTTTGTTAGAATCATTATCCTGAAGCTCTACGTATCCATATGGTGACACACCTGTAATCACATATGGTCATCTCCACTGGGATTTTAATTTTTCGGGGAATAATCTGAGCCTGGAATTAAACAGCAGAACTTTCTGCCCTGGCTCAAAGACTTTGGATGACAGCTTCTTATCATGCCATCTTTTTGCTTTCTCTTTGTAAATTTTTGCATTTTCGAAAGCATTGAGTCTAAATTCCTCTAGCTCGTTTAACTGGAGAAATCGTTTTTCTCTAGCTAACTTGGCATCAAGGTTTAGGAATCTAGTTGCCCAGTAGGCCTTATGTTCCAGTTCCACTGGCAAGTGACAAGCTTTTCCATACACAAGCTGGTATGGAGAGGTCCATATAGGAGTCTTGAATGCTGTTCTGTATGCCCACAGAGCGTCATCCAAGCTTCTTGCCCAATCCCTTCTACGATTAATCACAGTCCGTTCCAGGATTCTTTTAAGTTCTCTATTAGAGACTTCAGCTTGCCCATTTGTCTGTGGATGATATGGAATTGCCACCCTGTGGCTAACTCCATATCGAACCATAGCAGAGTAAAGCTGTTTATTGCAGAAATGAGCGCCCCCATCACTGATTAGTACTCTAGGGACACCAAATCTGCTGAAGATATGTTTCTGGAGGAATTTCAGCACTGTATCATTAGTGGGTGTTGTAATAGCTTCCACCCATTTGGATACATAATCTACTACCACCAGAATATAAGTGTTTGAGTATGATGGTGGGAAAGGCCCCATGAAGTCAATACCCCATACATCAAATAACTCAATCTCCAAGATTCCTTGTTGAGGCATGGCATAACTGTGAGGTAGATTGCCAGATCTTTGACAACTGTCACAATTAAGTACAAACTCTCAGGAGTCTTTATGGAGAGTAGGCCAATAGAAGCCACATTGGAGGATTCTTGTGGCTGTTCGCTCACTTCCAAAATGTCCTCCATATTGTGATCCATGGCAATGCCATAGGATCTTCTGTGCTTCTTCTTTAGGCACACATCTACGGATTACTCCGTCCGCACATCTCTTGAAGAGATATGGTTCATCCCAAAGATAGTACTTTGCATCTGTGATCAATTTCTTTGATTGCTGTCTACTATACTCTTTGGGTATGAATCTCACAGCCTTGTAGTTTGCAATGTCTGCAAACCATGGTACTTCCTGGATGGCAAAGAGTTGCTCATTCAGAAAGTTTTCAGAGATCTCAATAAGAGGGAGGGACGCCCCTTCTACTGGTTCTATTCGGGACAGGTGATCTGCTACTTGGTTCTCTGTCCCTTTTCTATCTCTTATTTCTATATCAAACTCTTGCAGAAGCAACACCCATCTTATGAGTCTGGGTTTTGAATCCTGCTTTCTGAGTAGATATTTAAGAGCAGCATGGTCAGTGTACACAATCACTTTTGATCCTACTAAATAAGATCTGAACTTGTCAATGGCGTAAACCACTGCAAGTAACTCTTTTTCTGTGGTTGTGTAGTTCTTCTGTGCGTTATTTAAAACACGACTGGCATAATAAATGATGTGCAGAAGCTTGTCATGCCTTTGTCCCAACACTGCACCAATGGCATGGTCACTGGCATTACACATTAGTTCAAATGGTAATGTCCAGTCTGGTGCAGAGATGACTGGTGCTGTGACCAGCTTAGCTTTCAGAGTCTCAAACGCCTGCAGACACTCCTTATCAAAGATAAATGGTGTGTTAGCAGCTAGCAGATTACTCAGAGGTTTTGCGATTTTTGAAAAATCTTTTATAAACCTCCTATAGAATCATGCATGTCCCAGAAAGCTTCTGATTACCTCAACATTGGCAGGTGGTGGTAATTTTTCAATTACCTCTACCTTAGTTTAATCCACCTCTATTCCCTTGTTTGAAATTTTGTGCCCAAGGACAATTCCTTCAGTCACCATAAAGTGACATTTCTCCCAGTTTAAAACCAGGTTAGTCTCTTGGCACCTTTTGTGTCAGGTGATCAAGACAGGAGCTGAATGAGTCTCCATATATTGAGAAGTCATCCATGAAGACTTCTAGAAATTTTTCCACTATATCAGAGAAAATAGAGAGCATGCACCTTTGAATGGTTGCAGGTGCATTGCATAGACCAAATGGCATCGTTCTGTATGCAAATACTCCGAATGGACATGTGAATGTTGTTTTCTCTTGATCCTGGGGATCTACTGCAATTTGATTATAACCTGAATATCTATCCAGGAAGCAGTAGTATTCATGACCTGCTAGTCTTTCTAGCATATGGTCTATGAATGTTAAAGGAAAATGATCCTTTCTGGTAGCTGTATTCAGCCTTCTGTAATCAATACACATACGCCACCCTGTAACTATTCTTGTAGGAACCAGTTCATTTTTTTCATTATGAACCACTATCATGCCACCCTTCTTAGGGACGACTTGGACAGGGCTTACCCAGGGGCTATCAGAAATAAGATAAATAATCCCAGCCTCTAGTAATTTAGTGACCTCCTTCTGCACCACCTCCTTCATGGCTGGATTCAGTCGCCTCTGTGGTTGAACCACTGGCTTAGCGTCATCCTCCAATAGGATCTTGATCATGCATCTGGCTGGGCTAATGCCCTTAAGATCACTGATGGACCATCCAAGAGCTGTCTTGTGTGTCTTTAGCACTTGAATCAGTGCTTCCTCTTCCTGTTGCTCTAAGGTAGAGCTTATGATTATAGGAAAAGTGTCACCTTCTCCTAGAAATACATATCTCAGGGATGGTGGTAATGGTTTGAGCTCGGGTTTAGGAGGTTTCTCCTCTTCCTGAGGGATTTTCAGAGGTTCTATTATTCTCTCTGGTTCCTCCAGATCAGGCTGAGCATCTTTAAAAATATCCTCTAGCTCTGATTCGAGACTCTCAATCATATTGACCTCTTTCACTAGAGAGTCTCAATAATATCAAAGCTCATGCAATCGTTTGGGGTGTCTGGATGCTGCATAGCTTTGACAACATTCAACTTAAACTCGTCCTCATTGACTCTCAGGGTTAATTCCCCTTTTTGGACGTCAATGAGGGTTCGTCCAGTTGCTAGGAAAAGTCTTCCTAGAATGAGAGTTGCACTCTTGTGCTCCTCCATTTCCAGCACCACAAAGTCAGTGGGAAAGGCAAATGGCCCAACCATGACAATCATGTCTTCAATCACGCCTGATGGGTATTTAATGGAGCCATCAGCAAGTTGGAGACATATCTGGGTTGGTTTGACTTCTTCAGTCAAACCAAGCTTTCTGATAGTAGATGCAGGTATTAGGTTGATACTTGCCCTAAGATCACATAGAGCTTGCTTGGTACAAGTACCCTCTAATGTGCATGGTATCATAAAGCTTCCGAAATCTTTAAGCTTCTTTGGTAAGCTTTTCAGAATGACTGCACTGCATTCTTCAGTGAGGTAAACTTTTTCAGTTTCTCTCCAATCCTTCTTATGACTTAAGATCTCTTTCATGAACTTAGCATAAGAGGGTATTTGCTCAAGTGCCTCTGCAAACGGAATCTTTATTTCAAGAGTCCTGAGATAGTCTACAAAGTGGGCAAATTGCTTATCCTGTTCCGCTTGGCGGAGCTTCTGAGGATAAGACATCTTGGCTTTGTATTCCTCAACCTTAGTTGCTGCAGGTTTATTTCCTACAGAGGTGGTTGGGAAAGCCTTCTTAGAGGGGTTGCTATCAGCACTTGTATGTGTCTGATCCCTCACTGGCGTTTGAATGCCAGGGTTGGAAGCTGAATTGGCGTTGGATGCCAATTCCTTACCTGTTTCTGGCGTTTGAACGCTAGAACTGAGCTTCCTTTGGGTGTTTAACGCCACTTCCTTGCCTGTTTGTGGCATTTAAATGCCAGAACTGAGCGTGGGTTGGGCGTTTAACGCCAGCCTTTCACCCTTTTCTGGCGTTTGAACGCTAGAGTTGTTCCTCTCTGGGCTCTTACTGTCCTCAGAGGGATTTTGGGTAGCAGTTTGTTCATTTCTTGGCTTCCTGCTGCCTTGAAGTGAGGTATTTAATGTTTTCCCACTTCTTAATTGAACTGCTTGGCACTCTTCTGTTATTTGTTTTGATAACTGCTGTTCTGTTTGCTTCAGCTGCACTTCCATATTCATATTAGCCATTCTTGTCTCTTGTAGTATCTCCTTGAATTTGGCTAGCTATTTTGTTAGAAAATCTAATTGCTGATTGAATTCAGTAACTTGTTCTGCAGGACTTAGTTTAGCAGTTACTATTTTAGCCTCTTCTTTCATGGAAGGTTCACTACTTAGATACAGATACTGATTTCTGGCAACTGTATCAATGAGCTCTTGAGCTTCTTCAATTGTCTTTCTCATGTGTATAGATCCACCAGCTGAGTGGTCCAAAGACATCTGAGCTTTCTCTGTAAGCCCATAATAGAAGATGTCTAACTGCACCCACTCTGAAAATATTTCAGAGGGGCATTTTCTTAGCATCTTTTTGTATCTCTCCCAGGCATCATAAAGAGATTCATTATCTCCTTGTTTAAAGTCTTGGATATTCAGCCTTAGCTGTGTCATCTGTTTTGGAGGAAAATATTGATTCAGAAATTTTTCTGACAGCTGTTTCCATGTCCTTATGCTAGCCTTAGGTTGGTTATTTAACCACCTCTTAGCTTGGTCTTTTACAGCAAATAGAAATAGTAATAATCTATAGACATCCTGATCTACTTTCTTATCATGTACTGTGTCAGCAATTTGTAAAAATTGTGCCAGAAACTCTGTAGGTTCTTCCTGTGGAAGACCGGAATACTGGCAATTTTGCTGCACCATGATAATGAGCTGATGATTCAACTCAAAACTACTAACTCCGATGAAGGGTATACATATACTACTCCCATATGAAGTAGTAGTGGGGTTAGCATATGACCCCAGAGTCCTTCTGGACTGTTCATTTCCACTTAGGTCCATAATGGAGAAAGGAAGATGATGTGGATTTATTTTTTTATTTTATTATATAAAAAAATAATTTTTGAAATAATAAAATAAAATAAAATAAAAACTAAAATAAAAAATAAAAATAAAATTTAAAAAATATTTTAAAAATTTTCGAAAAAGTGAGAAAAGAGAAAGTGGTTAGGATATTTTTGAAAAAGATATGATTTTTAAAAATTTTAAAAGGATAAGATTTGAAAAATTTTGAAATTGAAATCTGAATTTTTATAAAAAGTTTCAAAAAAAATTTTAAAAATAGTTAGAAAAAATAGTTTTTTTTATTTTTGAATTTTATTATGAAAGAGAAAAACACATAAAAGACACAAGACTTAAAATTTTTAAATCCAATGCTCCTTGTTTTCGAAAATTTTGGAGAAAAATACCAAGAGACACCGAACTTAAAAATTTTAAGATCAAAGCATAAAGAAGACTCAAGAACACCTTGAAGACTCACAAGAACAACAAGAACAAAAGATAGAACACCAAACTTAAAATTTTTAGAAAACCACAATAAAATTTTCGAAAATTAAAGAAAAATTAATAAGAGAACACCAAACTTAAAGTTTGGCACAGGATTTAATCAAAGAAAAATTATTTTTCAAAAAGTTTTAAAAGGAAGATACCCAATTGCTAAGAACACAAGCCCACGCTCTAGCCAATTGAGCTATAAATGTAACGTGTTTTAAAGAGGTATTTTTAATAAATAAAATTTTTTTTTGAAAACTGATAGTTTGAAAAAGCATAAGAAAAACAAGAAAAGACACAAAACAAGACAAACTAAAGATCAAACAAGGAAAATAGACAAGAACAACTTGAAGGTCAAAGATGAACAAAGAACATGCAATTCGAAAATTGAAAGACAAAGAAAAGCATGCAATTGGTACCAAACTTAAAATATGACACTAAACTCACATAAAAAAAACTAAAAATTAATAAGGAAAAATAATATTTTTGAAAAATTTTTAAAAAGAAAATAAAAGACTCTGACCCAAAAGACAAAATTTCCTAATCTAAGCAACAAGATTCACCGTCAGTTGTTCAAACTCAAACAATCTCCGACAACAGCACCAAAAACTTGGTGCACGAAATTGTAAATCACACTTTTCACAATTCGTACCACTAACCAACAAGTGCATTGGGTCGTCCAAGTAATACCTTATGTGAGTAAGGGTCGATCCCAGAGAGATTGTTGGCTTGAAGCAAGCTATGGTTATCTTGTAACTCTTAGTCAGGATATCAATTATAATTATCAGTTGACTTGCAAATGAACAAGAGAGTATGGATTAAATAATACTTATTATGCAGTAATGGAGAATATATTGGAGTTTTGGAGATGTTTTGTCTTCTAAATCTCTGCTTTCTCCATGTCTTCTTTTTCACGCACGCAAGGTTCCTTCTATGGCAAGTTGTGTGTTGGTGGATCACCATTGTCAATGGCTACCATCCGTCCTTTCAGTGAAAATGGTCCAGGTGCGCTGTCACCGCACGGCTAATCATCTGTCGGTTCTCACTCATGCTGGAATAGGATCCATTGATCCTTTTGCGTCTGTCACTACGCCCAACCCTTGTGAGTTTGAAACTCGTCACAGTCATTCAATCCCTGAATCCTACTCAGAATACCACAAACAAGGTTTAGACTTTCCGGATTATCAAGAATGCTGCCAATGGATTCTAGCTTATACCACGAAGATTCTGATTAAGGAGTCCAAGAGATACTCATTCAATTGAAGGTAGAACGGAGGTGGTTATCAGGCACACGTTCATAGATTGAGAATAGTGATGAGTGTCACGGATCATCACATTCATCATATTGAAGTGTGAATGAACATCTTAGAGAGAAACAAGCGTGTTTGAATAGAAAACAGAAATAATTGCATTAATTCATCGAGACGCTGCAGAGCTCCTCACCCCCAACAATGGAGTTTAGAGACTCATGCCATCAAAAAGTACAAAGTTCAGATCTAAAATGTCATGAGGTACAAAATAAGTCTCTAAAAGTTGTTTAAATACTAAACTAGTAACCTAAGTTTACAGAAAATGAGTAAACTAAGATAGATAGTGCAGAAATCTACTTTTGGGGACCACTTGGTGTGTGATGGGGCTGAGACTTGAGCTTCTCACGTGCCTGGGTTGTTTCTAGAGTTGAACGTCAGGTTGTAACCTGTTTCTGGCGTTTAACTCTAACTTGCAACCTGTTTCTGGAGTTCAACGCCAGAATGCAACATGAAACTGGCGTTAAACGTCAGTTTACATCGTTTATCTTCGAGCAAAGTATGGATTATTATACATTGCTGGAAATCCCTGGATGTCTACTTTCCAACCCAATTGAGAGCATGCCAATTGAACTCCTGTAGCTCCAAAAAATTCATTCCGAGTGCAGGGAGGTCAGAATCCAACAGCATCAGCAGTCCTTTTTCAGCATGAATCAGATTTTTGCTCAGATATTATTTAAAATAAAAAAAGGATAGGAAGAACAAAGTAAATGAATACCCAAGCATGGGCTAGGAAGCAACCTAGTTTGAGAGGAAGTGAAGCCCTTCTCATCCTTGTTTTATGAAGCATTAGCCTCAGCCCATTTCAAGAAAGCAAAGAGAGTATTGTATTGGGAGGGGGTCAAGCCCGTTTCTCTGAATTAGGGCATTCGGTGGCTGGGACAAACAGGGCTGGAAGGAGGCAACGGTGCTATGCACAGAAGAGGGAGCCCTTTCTCTGGAGATGCACGGCCGTCCCGGGAATCACGGATGACCTAGGGGATGACAGTGCTTTCCATAACAAATATCCACGGTGTGACCTCCTTTTCCACATAACATGCAAAGCTTGGAAAAAGGAGCACTATGTCCGATGCTGGCGGAACCAGAGCCTCACCCGCAGCCATAGGAGGCGCGTCGGGTGTCCAATGTAGCGGTGATAATCCGCTGCTCATCCAGGATACTAGATTCGATTTGGATCTGCCGCTCTTGTTGAATTACCATAGCAAAAACTCTAGTCATAGGAGGCAGAGGGTCCATGAGAAGTAACTATGAACGAACGACTGCATACTGTTCATCCAGGTCCTTCAAAAATCTAATGATGAAGTCCTGGTTTCGATGAATTTTAGCTGAACAAGTGCAGATAGGAAGAGGTCTGGAGTTTTCAAGTTCTTCCGAGAGAGTTTTCAGAGAAGTATAGAAGTCAGTGACCATAACTGTACCTTATTTTAGGCTGTAAACTTCTTCTTGTAATTCTACTATGCGTAAGAGATCTGATTGTGAAAATTGTTCTTTAAGATCAACCCAAACAATCAGCAGTATTGAGATATATCACACTCTGAGTGATGGACGGTGAAAACGAATGAAAAAGCCAGGAAAGAATGAGGTTGTTACAACATTCCCAGGCTGGGAAGAGAGGATCTTTAGAAATGGGAGAAGGTATTGTACCAGTAAGAAAATCATGTTTATTTTTTGAAATAACTGCCATGGTGAAGGATCTGCTCCAAGAATGGTAGTTATTTCCTGTTAGAACAGGAGTAACAAGCACAAACGTAGGATTTTCACTAGGATGTATATAATAGGGACTGGATTGATCTTGAGAAATATCCATTGTGTGATGAAAAAGAAGGAAAGGGAGGAGTTGACTGATTATTAGGATTAGAAGTTTTAACCATATTTTGGGTATCAACAGAGCCGTAATGGCTCTGATACCATAACAAAAACAAGAAAAAGGCAGAGAATAGCATTAAAGAAAATGATAAATATGTATTGAAGTTATGTTTTACATGATACAAAAGTCATGCTATTTATAGGGATATTACCAACTAACTTCATAAATATTCATCTACTAACTACTAACTCTCAACTACTTATTAAATATTTTTTGTGTTGTTAATATATTGGGCTGATGGAGATTGGTTTAATACCCCCTCCCACAAAAAACGGCGATCCTTCCCTTCCCGTGTCAAGTTCTTCTTGGTAGCGTTTAAGTAAGCTTACTCCTTCATCACTACCTAATGAGATCCCATAGAATCTGCACAAACCATAATTGCCGTTTGCATTATAAGATTGTCCATTTTTTGTTTCGAAAACCCGTGCTGCCATTCATCCAAATCCGCAATGGTAATGACCATTCTGCCCTCATGTTATCCTCCTGCTGTGAATCATGTGTCATCATCTCTGCCGCCATGTCCCAATGCATCTTCATCGGTTCATTATATGCTTCAACATCCTTAGTGTAGTCGTGTTCAACAATAAAGATCCATTTTATTACTGGTCCTATTTTCTGCATACTTTTCAATCAATCTTTCCTGGGTACATGATTTTTTCCATGATCAAAGAGCCCTTATGCAAAAGAACTATTGTTATCTACATCCTTCTTATCCTGCTTCGCCTTGACATCGACATCATTCCTCCTATACTTAGCATCTCTCACATAAATCTCTTTAGTCCGCAGCTACATTCGGTTCATTTCATTTATTGCTTTCCATGCACCTCATTTCGTAGTATATCTGAAAGCTATTAGAGCAATAATAAGTAGTTGTGTTAGAGTAATGATAAGTAGGTGATGAGCGAATAATTTATACGCTTTTTGGCATTGTTTTTAGTATGTTTTTAGTATGATCTAGTTAGTTTTTAGTATATTTTTATTAGTTTTTAGTTAAAATTCACTTTTCTGGACTTTACTATGAGTTTGTGTGTTTTTCTGTGATTTCAGGTATTTTCTGGCTGAAATTGAGGGACCTGAGCAAAAATTTGATTCAGAGACTAAAAAGGACTGCAGATGCTGTTGGATTTTGACCTCCCTGCACTCGAAGTAGATTTTCTGGAGCTACAGAAACCCAATTGGCGCGCTCTCAACGGCGTTGGAAAGTAGACATCCTGGGCTTTCCAGCAATATATGATAGTTCATACTTTGCCCAAGATTTGATGGCCCAAACCGGCGTTCAAAGTCACCCTCAGAATTCCCAGCGTTAAACGCCCAAACTGGCACCAAAATGGGAGTTAAACGCCCAAACTGGCAATAAAGCTGGCGTTTAACTCCAAGAAGAGTCTCCACACGAAAATGCTTCATTGCTCAGCCCAAGCACACACCAAGTGGGCCCGGAAGTGGATTTTTATGTCATTTACTCATCTCTGTAAACCCTAGGCTACTAGTTCTCAATATATAGGACCTTTTACTATTGTATTTTCATCTTGGTTCTTCTGGTTCCCTCTCTGGGGCCGAAACCAATGATCACTTTTGTTCTTATGTATTTTCAACGGTGGAGTTTCTACACACCATAGATTAAGGTGTGGAGCTCTGCTGTACCTCAAGTATTAATGCAATTACTATTGTTCCTCTATTCAATTCCGCTTGTTCTTGTTCTAAGATA
>NC_029772.3:11794893-11796654 GCF_000817695.3 Arachis duranensis | reverse complement strand
GAGCAATGATCTGCTAAGGCTTGGCTGGCCATTGGCCATGTCTAGTGTTTTGGACCGGAGCTTTCTTTGAAAGCTTGGCTGGCTATGAAGCCATGTCTAATTCCTGAACCGGAGTCTTAGACTAGCATTGCAATGATTCCTGGAATTCTCATTAAGAATTTTGATACCTTTATTTTCTTTTCCACTTAATTTTCGAAAAAGCACAAAAAAAATTTTACAAAATCATAAAATCCAAAAATTTCTTGTTTGAGTCTAGTGTTTCATGTTAAGTTTGGTGTCAATTGCATGTTTCTGTTCTTCTTGCATTCATTCATGTGTCTTAAGTGATCTTCAAGATGTTCTTGATGATTTCATTGCTCTGATCTTTAAATTCTCTTGACTTGAGTGTTTTGTTGTTTTTCATATGCATTCTCATTTTGTTAGTGTCAGTGGTATACAAACTGCTAAAGTTTGGTGTCTTGCATACATTGTTATTTGATTTTAGTTGCATTTGATTATGCCTCATTATTAAAAATCCAAAAAATTTTAATTTGTGTCTTTTCAAGTCAATAATACAGAGGATTGAAGATTCAGAATATACAGCAGAAGAACTACACAGAAAAAGCTGGGCGTTCAAAATGCCCAGTGAAGAAGACAGACTGGCGTTTAAACGCCAGCCAAGGTGCCTGGCTGGGCGTTTAACGCCCAAAAGGGTAGAATTTTGGGCGTTAAACGCCAGAATGTGCACCATTCTGGGCGTTTAACGCCAGGATGGCACAAGAGGGAAGATTTTGTTTTCAAATCAAATTTTTTTAAGTTTTCAAAATCTTTTCAAAATCAAATCTTTTTCAAATCAAATCTTTTCAATCAAATCTTTTTCAAAATCAATTTCTTTCTATTTTCAAAAATACTTGCTATCAATTAATGATTTGATTCAACATTTCAAGTATGTTGCCTTTTCTGTTGAGAAAGGTTTAATGTTTGAATCATATCTTTTCTTGTTAGCCAAGTTATTAATTTTCAAAATCAAATCTTTTTAAAATGTTTTTCAAATCATATCTTCTCAATCACATTTTTTAAACCAATCATATCTTCTCAATCACATCTTTTTAAAATCAATCATATCTTCTTAACCACATCTTTTTCAAAATAGTTTTCAATCAAATCTTTTTTATTTCTAATTTCAAAATCTTTTTCAAAAAATCACTTTACTTCTTTCTCAATCATGGTTTCCGAAAATCAATTAGTGTTTTTCAAAATGTTTTTAAAATATTTTACTTAATTTTCGAAAATTTCTTCCCCTCTTCTCACATCCTTCTATTTATGCACTAACACTATTCCTTAATGAACAATTCGAACTCCATCTTTCTTGATAAGTTCGAATTTTCTACTTCTGCCTTCTATTTTTCTTTTCCTCTGACACCTCAAGGAATCTCTATACTGTGACATAGAGGATTCCATATTTTCTTGTTCTCTTCTCTTTCATATTAGCAGAAGCAAAGACAAAAGCATTCTTGTTGAAGCTGACCCTGAACCTGAAAGGACCTTGAAGCAAAAGCTAAGAGAAGCTAAGGCACAATTCTCTGTAGAGGACCTAACAGAAATCTTCAAGGAAGAAGAACCCATGGCAGCCGAAAACAACAACAATGCCAACAATGCAAGGAAGGTGCTGGGTGACTTTACTGCACCTACTCCCGACTTCTATGGGAGAAGCATCTCTATACCTGCCATTGGAGCAAACAACTTTGAACTTAAGCCTCAATTAGTTTCTCTAATGCAACA
>NC_029772.3:11790019-11794733 GCF_000817695.3 Arachis duranensis | reverse complement strand
ATGGTTGGACTCTCAACCTAAAGAAAGCCTGAACTCTTGGGAAAAGCTAGTCAATGCCTTCTTGGCAAAGTTCTTTCCACCTCAAAAATTGAGTAAGCTTAGAGTGGAAGTCCAAACCTTCAGACAGAAGGAAGGAGAATCCCTCTATGAAGCTTGGGAAAGATACAAACAATTAATCAGAAAGTGTCCCACTGATATGCTTTCTGAATGGAGCATCATTGGAATTTTCTATGATGGTCTCTCTGAACTATCCAAGATGTCTTTGGATAGCTCTGTTGGAGGATCTCTTCATCTGAAGAAGACGCCTACAGAAGCTCAAGAGCTTATTGAAATGGTTGCAAATAACCAATTCATGTACACTTCTGAAAGGAATCCTGTGAACAATGGGACGAATCAGAAGACAGGAGTTCTTGAGATTGATACTCTGAATGCCATATTGGCTCAGAACAAAATATTGACTCAGCAAGTCAATATGATTTCTCAAAGTCTGTCTGGAACGCAAAATGCACCAAGCAGTACTAAGGAAGCTTCATCTGAAGAATAAGCTTATGATCTTGAGAACCCTTCAATAGAAGAGGTGAATTACATGGGAGACCCCTATGGAAACACCTATAATCCTTCATGGAGAAATCATCCAAATCTCTCATGGAAGGATCAACAGAGACCTCAACAAGGTTTCAACAACAATAATGGTGGAAGAAACAGGTTCAGCAATAGCAAGCCCTTTCCATCATCTTCTCAGCAACAGACAGAGAATCCTAAGCAGAGCAACTCTGACTTAGCAACCATGGTCTCTGATCTAATCAAAACCACTCAAAGTTTCATGACTGAAACAAGGTCCTCCATTAGAAACTTGGAGGGACAAGTGGGTCAGCTGAGCAAGAAAATTACTGAACCCCCTCCTAGTACTCTTCCAAGAAATACAAAAGAAAATCCAAAAGGAGAGTGCAAAGCTATCAATATGGCCGAATTTGGAGAGGAGGAAGAGGCAATGAACGCCACTGAGGAAGACCTCAATGGACGTCCACTGGCCTCCAATGAGTTCCCCAAAGAGGAACCATGGGAATCTGAGGCTCAAAATGAGACCATAGAGATTTCATTGGACTTACTTCTGCCATTCATGAGCTCTGATGAGTACTCTTCCTCTGAAGAGGATGAGTATGTCACTGAAGAGCAAGTTGCCAAATACCTTGGAAAAATCATGAAGCTAAATGACAAGTTATTTGAAAATGAGACTTGGGAGGATGAACCCCCTTTGCTCACCAAAGAACTGGATGACTTGTCTAGGCAGAAACTGCCTCAAAAGAGACAGGATCCTGGGAAGTTTTCAATACCTTTGTACCATAGGCACCATGACCTTCAAGAAGGCCTTGTGTGACTTAGGGTCAAGTGTAAACCTCATGCCTCTCTCTGTAATGGAGAAGCTAGGGATCTTTGAAGTGCAAGCTGCAAAACTCTCACTAGAGATGGCAGACAATTCAAGAAAATAAGCTCATGGACTTGTAGAGGATGTTCTGGTAAAGGTTGAAGACCATTACATCCCTGCTGATTTCATAGTCCTAGAGACTGGGAAGTGCATGGATGAATCCATCATCCTTGGCAGACCCTTTCTAGCCACAGCAAAGACTGTGATTGATGTTGATAGAGGAGAATTGATCATTCAAGTGAATGAAGAATCCTTGGTGTTTAAGGCTCAAGGAAATCCCTCTGTCATCATGGAGAGAAAGCATGAAGAGCTTCTCTCAAAACAGAGCCAAACAGAGCCCCCACAGTCAAACTCTAAGTTTGGTGTTGGGAGGCCACAACCAACTTCTAAGTTTGGTGTTGAACCCCCACATTCAAACTCTAAGTTTGGTGTTGGGAGGTTCCAACATTGCTCTGAACATCTGTAAGGCTCCATGAGAGCCCTCTGTCAAGCTACTGACATTAAAGAAGCGCTTGTTGGGAGGCAACCCAATGTTATATTTTATTTATTTTCTTTTGTTATTTTATGTTTTCTGTAGGTTGATGATCATGAGAAGTCACAAAATCAATGGAAAAAGCAAAAACAGAACGAAAAACAGAAAGAAAAACAGCACACCCTGGAGGAAGAACCTGCTGGCGTTTAAACGCCAGTAAGGCTAACAGATGGGCGTTTAACGCCCAGTCTGGCACCATTCTGGGCGTTTAACGCCAGAAAGGGGCACCAGACTGGCGTTAAACGCCAGGAAAGGGCAAGAAGTTGGCGTTAAATGCCAGAAATGGGCACCTGCCCGGCGTTTAACGCCAGAATTGGCACAAAGAGCAATTTTGCTCGCCACTTGGTGCAAGGATGACTTTTCCTTGACACCTCAAGATCTGTGGACCCCACAGGATCCCCACCTACCCCACCACTCTCTCTCTTCTTCACCCATTCACCAATCACCTCAACACCTCTTCCCCAAAAACCCTTCACCTATCAAATCCCATCTTTCTCTTAACCACTCACATCCATCCTTCATAAAACCCCACCTACCTCACCATTCAAATTCAAACCACTTTCCCACCCAAACCCACCCTCCCATAGCCGAACCCTACTCCTCTCTTCACTCCTATATAAACCCATCTTCACTCCTTCATTTTCACACACCCTAAACACTACTTCTCCCCCTTTGGCCGAACCACAAAGCCATTTCCTTCTCCTTCATTTCTTCTTCTTCTACTCTCTTCTTTCTTCTTTTGCTCGAGGACGAGCAAACCTTTTAAGTTTGGTGTGGTAAAAGCATTGCTTTTTGTTCTTCCATAACCATTTATGGCATCCAAGGCCGGAGAAACCTCTAGAAAGAGGAAAGGGAAGGCAAGAGCTTCCACCTCCGAGTCATGGAAGATGGAGAGATTCATCTCAAGGGTGCATCAAGACCACTTCTATGAAGTTGTGGCCAAGAAGAAGGTGACCCCTAAGGTCCCTTTCAAACTCAAAAAGGGTCAACTTTGATCAAAGGTTGGACCAATTCCTCATAGACATTTGTGAAGAGGGCGCTCAATGGAAGAGAGAGGGAAGCCGATTCAACTAAGAAGGCATAACCTCAAGCCCATCACTAAGAAGCGGATGGAGCAACCAAGAGATCCCACTCACCATGAAATCCCTGAGATGCCTCAAGGGATGCACTTTCCTCCACAAAACTATTGGGAGCAAATCAACACCTCCCTAGGAGAATTAAGTTCTAACATATGACAGCTAAGGGTGGAGCACCAAGAACATTCCATTCTCCTCCATGAAATTAGAGAAGATCAAAGAATCATGAGAGATGAGCAACAAAGGCAAGGAAGAGACATTGAGGAGCTCAAGCACTCCATAAGATCTTCAAGAGGAAGAACAAGTCGCCATCACTAAGGTGGACCCGTTCTTTAATCTCCTTGTCCTTCATTTTCCTGTTTTTCGAAAATTTATGCTTATGTTTGTCTATGTTTGTGTCTTATGATCATTAGTGTCTTAGTGTCTATGCCTTAAAGTTATGAATGTCCTATGAATCCATCACCTTTCTTAAATGAAAAATGTTCTTAATTGAGAAGAATTGCATGAATTTTGAATTTTATAACAGATTAATTATTTTGATGTGGTGGCAATACTTTTGACTTCTAAATGTATGCTTGAACAGTGCATCTGTCTTTTGAATTTGTTGTTCATGAATGTTGGCTCTTGAAAGAATGATGAAAAAGGAGACATGTTACTGAGGATCTGAAAAATCATAAAAATGATTCTTGAAGCAAGAAAAAGCAGTGAAAAAAAAAGAGAGAAAAACGAAAAAAAAAGAGAAAGAAAAAGAAAAAAATAAAGTTGTGATCCAAGGCAAAAAGAGTGTGCTTAAGAACCCTGGACACCTCTAATTGGGGACTCTAGCAAAGCTGAGTCACAATCTGAAAAAGGTTCACCCAGTTATGTGTCTGTGGCATGTATGTATCCGGTGGTAATACTGGAAGACAGAGTGCTTTGGGCCACGGCCAAGACTCATAAAGTAGCTGTGTTCAAGAATCAACATACTTAACTAGGAGAATCAATAACACTATCTGAATTCTGAGTTCCTAAAGATGCCAATCATTCTGAATCTCAAAGGATAAAGTGAGGTGCCAAAACTGTTCAGAGGCAAAAAGCTACTAGTCCCGCTCATCTAATTGGAGCTAAGTTTCATTGATAATTTGGAGTCTATAGTATATTCTCTTTTTTTTATCTTATTTGATTTTCAATTGCTTGGGGACAAGCAACAATTTAAGTTTGGTGTTGTGATGAGCGGATAATTTATACGCTTTTTGGCATTGTTTTTAGTATGTTTTTAGTATGATCTAGTTAGTTTTTAGTATATTTTTATTAGTTTTTAGTTAAAATTCACTTTTCTGGACTTTACTATGAGTTTGTGTGTTTTTCTGTGATTTCAGGTATTTTCTGGCTGAAATTGAGGGACCTGAGCAAAAATTTGATTCAGAGACTAAAAAGGACTGCAGATACTATTGGATTCTGATCTCCCTGCACTCGAAGTAGATTTTCTGGAGCTACAAAAGCCCAATTGGTGCGCTCTTAACGGTGTTGGAAAGTAGACATCCTGGGCTTTCCAGCAATATATGATAGTCCATACTTTGCCCAAGATTTGATGGCCCAAACCAGCGTTCAAAGTCACCTTCAGAATTCCCAGCGTTAAACGCCGGAACTGGCACAAGGATGGGAGTTAAATGCCCAAACTGGCACCAAAGCTGGCGTTTA